>NC_056527.1:85474508-85527645 GCF_019175285.1 Sceloporus undulatus | reverse complement strand
ATTATTATTATTATTATTATTATTATTATTATTATTATTATTATTATTATATTTATAAAGCGCTGTAAATTTGCACAGCAGAGAATGGATAAAATCAATAAGAATAATGAAACCTGCCAGTGACATACAATCTAAAAATAACAAATGCATGTAACGGTAGATAGTAATACAAGCTAATAAAATAAGCAAACAACAGGTTAAAAACATCAACTAACAGGCAACAAATAATATTAGAAGGCTTAACTTGCAGAGCCAAGGATGGTCACAAGCCCTCTTGGAAGGTAAAGGAAGAATTAGGCTTTATTCTACTATTGTGTATGATAAATAACAGAGTAGGAGAAAGAACACCAACCAAGAATCAACATTTATTTAGTATCAGAAAATTATGCTGCAGCCATTAAAATGTTTGCAAACATTTCCACAACAGTCCTCAGCCAATAGCTGGGAGTAGGTAGGTTGCAAGTTGCAGGGAGGCAGGAGCCAGTTGAGTTAGAAATGATAAGAATCTGGCAGAATTATAGTACATGCACACATATAGCTTTATTTTACATAAATTAAGGTATATACTAATTTATAAATCTAGAAATTGTGGTCAAAAAATTGACCCAAAAAACCTGAGTTGACTTATCCACGGGTCAATGTAAGAGCTGTACTTTAACACTATAAAAAAAAGGAACCATCCCCTGGTGAAAGGCAAAAGCATAATCTGTCCTGGAAGCACTGACCCCATTCTACTCTCATCCATCTTGTCTTTAGTATGAGCACAAACAGTTATGCCTGCTGACATTTTCTAAGTTCTTTGGCATTGTTTTCCTCTGCTTCATCCTTTGGCTCCTTTGTTACAAGCCTGTAGGTTTTACTCTCAACTTATTCATGGGCCATATAAAAATCCTTAATTTTGGCCCCCAAACCTCAACTTATACATGAGATCGATTTATAGTTAAGTATATATGGTATACTCAAAGTTTAAAATTAAGGTTTCGTAAGAAGGTAAAGAAAATAAGTGTGTGTAGCTGAGCTGAGCACAGTACTCCTTCCAAACATCAGGAACTATGATGTTTCCACGGTAGAACCATGCAAGCCATGGAAGGTTTTCCACCAGACTTTGGAAACAAGCTTTTGTGAACTCTCATTACATGTTTTTGCCATAAGGATTAGAAATCTGTTTTAAAAAAGAATTGAAAAAATAAACCACAGACTGCCAAATCATCCCAAGAGGTAATGTTGTCAAGGCTGGAGGTTTCCTCCTCCTGCTGCTACATTGGATCCCATTTGCCCCCATACTGTGTAAATGCCACACCACTTCCACAACATCCTATGCACCATACCTGTATACCACAGATGCACCACCTCCAGCTACCATGGTCCAAATTCGGCCCTTGGGATTCAGGATCGTCAACTTTAAGCTGGCTCCACTCTTGGCATCTAAATCAGCAATGTAGGCTTCCTGTCGAGAAGACCCCCAACAGCATTAGAATCACAGATCAGCATTTTTCAGGGTGGCACACTACACCCTTGAAAGACTAAGCTGGGGTGCTCCAGGAGAGTGAAAATGAGTCTTACCTGCCCCAGCCATTTGGCAAATGAAATTGTGATTTGACAATTAAAATAAAAAAGCCAAGGCACACCCTGCTCATGGGTGGCATATGCGAAGGGGGAATCTGGGAGTGGGGGCAGAGGCAGTTACCTTCAATTCCTTCACCAATTTTCTGCAGTAATTTCCCCCATTTAATCTGTATTATTTAACCCAGGTGTTGGGTCTCTCATCTTCCAGTGTTAACACTCAGCACACAACCACCTCAGTATGTGTTAGTTTGTGATCGTAATAAAGATGAACTGAACTACTACTACCTTAGTAATTCTACAGAGAATGGTGCTTTAGTATTCTAATAAATAACAATTAATGATTTCAAACTACAGTAGTTTGAAGATTCACTGCAGATGCAATCTAAAGGAAAAGAGGAAAAAAGCAAGACTGTCTAGGATCCAAACACAGCTATAAAATATCAAAAGTGTCTGTGTTTGAGGGTGGCAAGAAGGCAATAAAAACAGAGGTGCTGCTGTTTATTGTCTTCAGTGCTCTCCAGTCACCACAAAAATAAATAAACACACAAACAACAACAACAAAAAACACTGAGAGACCAAAATACAACTCATGATCAATCACAAAATGTGTAGAAACAGAAATGGGCCAATATAGTTATTGAGTAAGTGTACAGGCATCTGCCAAGACTGGCTTGTGAGTTCCCAGAGGCCAAGCCCATATTCATTAGAATGCTTCAGAAGTACAGGCAGTCTAAGAGTCTTCATTAGCGCTTGGCATGGAGGATGACTCAGTGAGGCTGAAATTAAAACTCATCCATTAGAAACCTTGCCAAATTGAGTTAAGTGTCAGCACTTGAGCCATAACCATGCGGGTGGGGAAAGGAGAGAAAAGGCAGCGGGGTGGGGAATCATCTAAATGGATTTCTTGGCTAAAATACATTTTAAAAAAGAACAGACAGCCTACCTTATTTGTATATCATTATAATTATTATATTTCTAAAGATGCCAGAGCACTAGACAGCTGTTGGTGATATCTTGCAGAGCATTGGAGACATGCATATTTTGGGTGAACAGTAATGAGCTGTTTTGAAGAAAATACAGACTTCCAGACAGCCCTGGTTACTTACTCATATTTCAGTTCTGTCTCAGCCAAGAAAATTCAGAAGCCACGTAGAGCGGGTGGCCACTGGATTGGTAACTGATGCATCCAAAGAGTCTCCAAAACCTTTGAAAGTACATGGGAGGCTTTCCCCATGACCCACCTATTACAACATCTGCATGGGAAGGGAATAAATACTGCCAACAGTACTTACTATTTCCCCTTTGGCTGTTTTCACATGAATAACTGAAGTCACCAGTACACATTCCCAGATCCTTGAAAAAATTAAGACAACAATTTCCAGAATCTCTAAAGTCCTTGCTAGGTGGGGTTTCTGGAAGTTGTAATCCAAAAGTAATGTTTCCAAGTTCTGCATATTCCCAGGTCTGTATTTTGTACAAGAGGAAGCCAAAACCTAGCACACAAGTAGGAAAGGTGTTGGTCTAGCCTGCTCCTTATTGTGCTATGCTTCCATTTCTGGGAATTTGTATTTTTAATGCAAAGAAGGTATGCAATGGCCTGAATCCTCTTGGCCAGTCCAACTAGACTAGGTCCCACAAAATCAAATGCTAAATTGTGGGTCAATCTCACTAATCCAATGGATCCAGTGAAGTTAGACCTAGCAACATGATTCTGTTGTATGTATGATTCTGTCTAAAGCTTGAAGTGGTATAATCCATTTTATCACATCAAGCCTTTATACTTCATACCCCAAAACATTGCTGAGAATATATGGAATTCTTCTTCCACGATTTGCTGACCTTCCCACTAAGGGTGGAGTTTCTTGTTGTTGTGTGCCTTCAAGTCATTACTGACTTATGGCAACCCTATCATGGGTTTTTTTTGGCAAGATTTGTTCAGTCTTTGCCTTCCAAGGTTGAGAGTAAGACTTGCCCAAGGTCAGCCAGTTGGTTTCAATGGCTGTGCAAGGATTTAAGCCGGGTCTCCCAGAGTCTTAGTTCAAACCATTACACTAAACTGGCAACTATGAACTTTGTTTCCTCCTTGGGTAGTACTCACTTGAATAAGCAAAGTAAGCAATACATATTTTCCAGAGACTCGGCTTTCTGAATAGAGTCTAGACACTTGTTTTCTGAGATGGCCTGCAGTTTGTTAATACCAGAAATTTCTTCTGTTTTGCTCTCCCAAGAATATAGCAAAATAAATTGCACAGATACATGCAAATAGGCTGACCCTTGCTGGAAAATAAAGGATATGAAAACTTCTCTCTAAAACTCAATAATAGTATGAAAGCTTTTATAACAACTGTGCTATAGGAAGAACAACTTTATATTCAGTCTTTCCTTGGAGGAGCTTTAGGCAGCAACTGTGGTTATCTTCACCCATTTTACCTTGCAACAGCCCAGTGAGGTAGGTTAGTCTGAGAAGTGGTGACTAGCCCAAGGTCACTTTGTGACATTAATCAATGTGGGGATCTGAACCAGAGTTTCCCTAGCCCTGATGTGACACTACCATGGATCCACATTCAAGTGCTTTAGGGATAAGCATTCTGGTGCCCTCCAGATGTTTTATCTGCAATTCCTGTAAGCCTAATCAGAATGGCTAATGGTCAAGAATAATGGGAATTGCAGCTCAAAATCTGGAAGGTACTGAATTATCTACAGTGGGCCTTTGATATCTGCTGCAGTTTGGTTCCAGGCCCCCCTCCATGGATACCAAAATCCATGGATGGTCAAGTCCCATTAAATACAATGAATAGTTAAAAGGTGTCCACTACATAAAATGGCAACATTAGGTTTGTTTTTTGTAATTTATATATTTTCTTAATATTTTCATGTTGTGGATGCTTGAATTTGTGGTAAAGAATCTATGGATAAGGTGGATCAACTGTAGCACAGGCAACATATCAAAAAGAATTTTTCACTTGCCTCTGGGTAAGCTTCTCTTCCAAAGGGAGGGGGGAAGTCTACATCCCCCCATTTCACTTTGCAGATGTAGTCAGCTGTTGCATCAATCTTTGCAGCCAGGTCTAGTACATAAACACCGTCCACAGTTACAACTTCATTTGAAAGCAGGGGGAGGAAAGGGGGAAAAACAGATAAGCATGAACTATTTTCCCAGCAGGAGCTAACTGATTAAAAAAACCCACAACAACAATTCATGAACCTCATGCTGAGATGCTTTTTGTATTACATGTGGTACTCTATTTCATAGGTTTTTTCTTGAGGAAGGGTGAAGAAAGTGCAGCCAGTGAGCTCCACTTCTGTGGTCCTCCAGGAGACCACTGAAAGCCACTGAACCTACCCATCATTTAAAAACAACTGGGCCAATTGTTCACTCCAAAATAACTCCAAAATTGCCTGCAAATGCAGCACTTTAGCCCTCCAAATCCTCTCCAAAATGTTCTGTAAATAGCAACCAGACGTAACATGATGTCACTTCTATTGCACCTAAAAGAGCTGGTATAGCTTGTGGAAAGGAGGTGAAAATTGTCACCACGTAGTTAGCTGCCTCTGCTCTGGAAGCAGCTATAATATTGAGGGAAACTGCCCATATACACATTTGTATCCATATTCATATAATATATAAAGTGACTCTCAGGAATAGAAGAAGCTACATGTTCTGATGTGACCAGATCTCTCATGGCCAAACTAGTTGGATTTTTAAACAAGGCTTCCCTGTTTGTTTCCTTTCTTTTCCAAATAAGCAGTACTGTGAAGGGTCATGATGTATTTTAAATACGAGAGACAATGATATGTTCAATGTCACTTCTAGTGTGGCCCTCATTTGATTTACAAAATGTAAAAATTCAAAGGTTGCTTTTTAGGACTGTTTGAGCAGACTTTGTTTTTAGCAGTCTGCTAGAAACTGACATCAAATTAATCTCAGAAGTTGTTCACTTGCTTCAGCATTCTCAAAGATTGATGGGCACCTCCTACATTGCCTGTTTGCGATGGACCAATTTAAAATTACTCCAGTAACAATTGTGTATTGGAATATATACTGGCTGTCTAGAGCAGAGATCTTATATTTATCTTCATTTTCTCTTCCACCACACTATAATGAATTACTGAGAGATGCAGTTCACAGAATGAAATGTTACAGAAAGAAGAGTTACCTAGTGGATTGATTTCCAAATATGTAAAATATAAATCTTCATACAGGTTGAACAGGCCAGAGATAAAGCTTGCCAAGATGCTACATAAAGAAAATACAAAATGCAGAGTGGATTAAAAAATAGTTAAAACAGACAGACTGCAACCAAATAACTTGCCCTCTGTATTTGGCCTTTTATACAGCTTCGTCATGGGCTCCTTCAACCTGTCTGTTTTTGGTCCAGTTTATGACTCAGAAGCCTAGGCTCAGATGAATCAGAGTCTGACAAAGCATCATTCGCTGCCCATGTCTCTCCCTGAAGCCCATTTATTGTCCATCTTAAAATGTCAGTAAATAGAAGATGTTGCCTTTAAAATGTCAGAAGGGAACTGTCACATCAAGAAATTAAAAAAAAAACCCTCTCAGATTTTAACTATCACTGTCATCTAATATGCACTCCACCTCATCTGAGATATAAAGAGATAACATAAAGAAACAGAGGATGTTTATCTACCATTTTTCATAGATATTTAGGCTGTGTGTAGATAGGTTTACAATAATTCCACTTATCATGCTCACCAGGGAGACGTGGCGGCGCACTGGTTAAATGCCTGTACTGCAGCCATTCACAGCAGTGAGTTTGATCCCAGGGTCAACTCAGCCTAGCATCCTTCCATAGGTCACTAGAATGATTACCCAGCTTATTGGGGCAATTAGCTTATATGTTGTACACTGCTTAGGGAATGCTTAAGTGCACTGATAAGTGGTATAGAAATGTACTTGCTGTTGCTATGGCTAAATGTGGCACTGCCAAGCATGATAAATAGCCAATCTCCTTCACAACTTTGAAGCTACAGAGGTTAAGCAAGGACCCCAGCTGCTGTTCAACAGCCATAATCTCTCCAGTTCCAAAGTTAAAGTGGGGAGGGGGGTAAGGTAACTGGTTGACTGCTGCATGGTGAAGATGACACATGTACAATCTTCCCTCCCACCACCAGACTTCTTTCTCTCATGCTTTTTGACAGCAATGGTAGTATCACCAATAAGCAAGCAGATTCTCTCTTGCTCTTAGCATGGAAAAAGAAGCTATTGCATGGTCTCCATCTGCCCTCATCCTCTTCTCCATTTCCCTGTTTTCAGACACCTCTCCACATGCAAATTCTTTTATTATACTCCCTGGTTGCTGTTTAACCTTGTGGTCTGCCACCAAATTTCAGTGGCAAAATGAATGAAAGAGGGGAGATGGATGTGAGATGTTCCAGGAATCAGTTGATAGCCGCCATAAGTTTGAGTATGGGGGCATATGAACATTCTGCAGCCATATAACTTTGAGGACTAACTCTATTTGTACTTGTGTAAAGAGAAATAACGGTACCATGGAATCTGAAAAAGTGTATAAGCAAAACAGGTTTTACCAGAGTCTTGTTATTCCTAACAATCTGTTAAGTAAATCTCCAGCTCTAAACCAGGAAACATGTGGATGCTGCTGCCAGAAAGGGACACAGGTCATCATCAATCAACAGTGCTTGCTTGCTCGCTCTGCTTTCTACCAGCACCTCCCTTAGGAAAGTCCAGGGGGTGTACTGGTGTGTTAGACAACACCTAAAGCAATTCCTTCAAGTTCCTTGACAGAACAGGCCAGCTCTGAAGCATTTTTCAGCTACTACCTCCCACTGGACAAAAGCAAAGCAGCAGAGATCATTTGGATATTCTCAGATGGCTTCAAACAGGTGTCTTATTGTTTCTGCATTTAGAAGTTATTCCCAATAATCTGAAATGACACTTCCAGGTACTACTGGGTACACTGAAGTGGCCCAATAGGTCACTGAAAAAGTAAAGACTGACCCTCTGACACTCTAGTATCTCTCCTCCTTCAGGTCATGTGAGTACAACTGCCCCCCAAAAGATTCTACCCACAATTCAATGGTAATATAATATAAAGTAGTGTCTCAGAATTACTCTCTTTTGTCCTTTGGGGCATGCAGCAATAGATGCTTCTTGATTTCAGATTCATGCAGCTTCTCGTCCACGCGCACCAGCAGCTTCTGGGCTTTAGCATCGACATCTCCCACATCTACTCCACCCTCATGATAGAACAGCACATAGTCTCCCTCACGGGCTGCATAAATGCACACATAGAACTCCTCCGCCTATGAAATTGAGACACTGAATTAGAAGAATCTGACTAAAACACATAGTCAGAATGTGCAGGGTGACATGGAAAGCAGAGACATTCTAAAGCATCTGATATCATGCTGCTGAGCTGCGTTGAACAAGAATTGTTTACCTGCTCTGACAGCACCATCCTCTGTGTATTTTATACAGCCACCTAATAGTAAAGGGACCCTAACAAGAAACAGGGCTGTAAGACTATAGTAAACTAATGTATAGCCAGCGATTCTGAAAAAGATGTACAGTGTGCCTGCGCCGTACCCAGGCGCACTATACGTGGCTTCAAGTTATGCTGAAGCTGCATATCAATAAAACATACGGTGTGCATGCTCATGGTGCACGCAGTGTGGCACCACAAGCACATGTCCAGTGTTTTCAATGGGGCACAAGCATACACAGGATTCCCTGGAATGGATCCCCCGCGTAATGGAAGGACCCACTATATTACAAAAGAGAAAAGCATTGGTTAAACTTAGTCAAAATAGAGGAAACACTTTTCACTTATTTATTTTTTTACTGTCCCAACTCCTTTCTTCCATCTGTTGTTTATGACAGAATGTGAGGGAAAAAGTGCTTCTGAATACATGCTAAGAATCCTTTCTCCAAATCCCAATAGGTATTTAGCTTCACTCAAAGTATAGTCCCTATTGAAGCAACACTCCCTTCCCAACTGCTCTTTCTAAAAGTGACATAGTGATGTCAATTGGATTTGATATACACATAGATACACTTATATTATTATTATTATTATTAACCTTTATTTATAAAGCGCTGTAAGTTTACACAGCGCTGTACATAAATTTTTTTTTTAAGTCAGATGGTTCCCTGCCCTCAGGCTTACAATCTAAAAGATTGGCATATATGGCATATATAATTATACATACACAATTGTACATAAACAAGAGTGTCCACATTTCTGTGAACAAACTGACCTGTTTGTGTGGAACAAAGGGTTCTATCAAGAAGTTCTTTAGGATACCTTTAGCTTTGGCAATCTATAGAAAATGGTTAAAAAAGTATACATTAATGTATTCATATTCTAAACCAGCAGATCAACTACCTAAAACAGGTATCTCAACCTTGGCATATCTAAAGGACTCTATCTTCCAATATGAGCCTGCTTGGGTTCCAGGATCATCAGGGGAGGCCCTTCTCTCAAACCCACCATCTTCTCAGGCATGCTTGATAGGAACATGGAAGTCCTATGCCTTACACATAGCCTGAAGGTAATTTTATCAATAATATTTTAAATACTTTTGTGCATATAACAAAGTTTGTGTACACTGAACCACCAGAAAGCAAAAGTGTCACCATCTCAGCCATGTGGACAATTTTGGATTTTGGAGTATTTTGGGTTTCAGAATTCTGGATAAAGGAGACTCAACCTTTATTAGGAATTTTGAGAAAGTGCTGTAGTTACTTCTCTGATTTACCCAGGAAAGGAATAGGAAGCATGTATGTATGCATTCCTTTTCCAATGGGCTCTGCGTATAAGTCAGATTCAGTAGAAATAAAATCTGTGTTATTATTTTTTACATTGGGCCCACATCCCACTAAACCTCCACCAAATTAAATTAATGGATTTGTATGTTTTTCACATTAGTGCAACTAATGTAAGTGACAGGAAAGAAATATGAGGCAGTTACAACCTATGATTTGATGTGGATTTGTGAAACTACACAGGGGAGTTAATATCCCCTGCTCAACCCACTATGCTGTTATCTGATATATGTGTGTACCTGTTATGTCAATGTCTTGGGTCTTGCACTTGTGCAAGCAACTATGAATTACATGTATTACAACATCAACCATTGATAGTTTTTTGCAGGTGTAATAATCTGGAACACAATGTCTGGGAAATATGGATGGGTTGGGTCTTTTGCTGCATTGAAAAAAACAAATAAAACCCTTAAATAACACCACCACCACCCCAAAAAATCATGATAATCCATTTGTGCCATCATGAGAATGGAAAGCAGTGGACCAGTCATTTATGCTTTATTCCATGACAGTGGTTGGGTAGATCCCATATCAAAACTGTGCAGATTTAAAATGATCTCTTTTACTTGAGCTTTCTTTTTGCTTCCATGTGTGCTTTCTCTTCTTCAGCACACCATTTTCCTTTCTCTCTTTGGAATTCAATTTTATTCTTCTTTGTTTCTTTGCCTCATCCTCTCTTCATCTGCAACCTTCCTTTTCTGACCTCTGTTAACACCAAGTCACTTGTTCCTGCCACCATTATGTCAGTCTCTTATCTGTCCCACTCTCACGTCTTTAACACTCACCACACACGACTCACACTTTCAAGTGGACAGTGACTGCAATTCTGCATGAAAGCTGTTCTTCCATGGCACATTAGACTATTGCTCATTAAATGGTTTTCATTTCACAGCCATCAAAATACACTACTCTGTACATCACCCACACTGGCAAAAACATCCAGGAACACAGTAGGAATCTCACCAGAGCATGACCCTGTGACAGTGCTGAATACTGTGTTGCCAAATCTAATATATATATTTATTTCCACATTTTATGAAATGCTGTGCTGTCCTGGAAGACTTTGGAGGCATAAAACAACCTTATTTTATTTTTTATTTCATTTGTTCATGTTCCGTTCTTCCTTCAAAAGGGCTTCAGTGTCACAGCTAATAAAGTAAATGGGTCAGACATAGAAATAATAATAACTTACTGTGGTTTCTTGTCCAAGACGTGGCTTCAGCCAGGTCTTTACTTGATTTAAATCAAGATTCACACCCACCAAACCGAGCTTGCCACGTCGTTTGATCAACTGATCAGGTTTCACTACTAGACGCTAAAATTTTACAAAGGAAAAGAAAAAAGAAAAAAAATGAAAACGAGAAAACCCATCTTGCAGGTGAATAGATGGCATTTTGTGAACAAATTATCATTATCAATCAAAATAAAATATTCTCAATACAGAGAGATTAAGCATCTGTAGTCACAGATCTATAAACTCCAGGCAACTCTTTGTAAAGCAGGAGTGGGAAACTGCACTGAGGCAATTTTTCATGCCACTCACACTTCTAGTGGAGGCCTGGTAAAACAAAAAACAAAGCGATGTCAGTTCCAGTTTCATTTTTCAGACCATTTTCTTATTTTTATATATAAATATGTTTGGGGGAGAGTCAGGCATGACACATTTTTTAGTGTCCTGGGTCAAAAAAATGCCCAGAATCCTTAAAGCTAGGGGAGGAGAGGCTCTAGCAGCTAGAGAATTTAAAGGGCCACAAAAAATTGGCTGGGGGACTACATGCAGCATTCCCCCAACCCTTGTTTTAAGGCAGTGGTCCCCAAATTGTGCTCTTTAAGGAATTTTGGACTTCAACTCCTAAGATCTCAGACTACTGGCCAACATGGCTGAGGCTTCTGGGAGTCCAAAATCTCTTAATGGCACAAGTTTGGGGACCACTGTTTTAAGGCATGTATATTTGCCTCCATGCTTAGAAGCCAGCAGTAGAGGAGAATGATGTGGTTAGACTTTCACTGATCACACCACAGGGGTTCTGTCTCTTTTATTCATCATGCTCACTAACAGAGCAAAGGTAGACTACAGGCGAGATAGAAAACACCCAGCATATTAAAGTTTACCCAGCTTGCATAACTTGTATAGGTTTTCTTGGCATGTCATACCTTAGCAAGGAATTTTTATTTTTACTTATATGCTGAACTAATATAAGGCTGTATGAAATCCCCACAGTTATTGCCTGATGTGGTCATCAAATTTTAATACTATAACTGAGGCGGGTTACATACCGCCGAGAAGCAGTGCTGTCCCGCCACCGCCGCTTGCGGCGTCCGGGAGCCGCAGCTGCCACACCGCGGGGGTCCCAGACGCTCAGAGAAAAGAGCGTGGAAATCGCGCTCCTTCTCGGGCCCCGGAAGAGGCACTGCAAGTGCCAAAGGGTGCACTCGCGGTGTCACTTCCGGTGCGCCACGTGCGGACGCAGAGCGTCCGTTACGTCAATATGGCGGCGGCCGTGTGGAACAGCCGCCGCCATATTGTACGTATTGAATACATATTAGGGTTAGGGAGGTGCGGAAGCACCGCCCCTTCCTAACCCTAATACGTATTCAATACGTATTTTTTGGCGGAGTATAACCCGCCTGAGTTACTAGTTGTGTTTATTTTTAATCACATTTTGAGCCAACTTGGTTCCCAGTATTAGGAAGAAGATGGATATTAAATGAAAGAATGAACTGCTCTAATTAATTATTTCACCATCCCCAATTAATTAACTTTTGCATTCTCTTTCTGTTCACCTGCAGGTAACCTTAGATCTAACCCATCCCTGCCATTTCAGCATCTTTAAACATTTATTTCAGTCCCGGTGGAACTGAAAATCTTCTTCTAGCTTCTGCTTTAAGAAATTTATCATAAAACCAAAAGGACATCCACAGCTCTTGCTAATTTCTGGCAAGCCTCACAAAATCCTATGCACTTTTCTTGCCAATACATGCCAGCAACTGACTCACATAAACTACGTGCAGAGTATTTAATTAGCTTACCAATACAGCTGCCCTCTATCAGCAAGAAAAATGGGATTGAGCAACCGATCCATGCTCAGCTAAATGTGATTAAACTGGAGTCGGGCCAGGAGTCGGGCCAGCCATGGAAAGAAACTGGGGACAGGGCAGAATGTCTCCAGCTTGCAATTCAATTTGCCTGATTAAATGAGGAACTGAGGGAAAAAGGAGGATGGACCTCTAAACCTTTCAACAGAAAAAAAGAGAGAAAGAAATGTGTATCCAAAGGGTATACATGAAGTTGCATCTTGGATGTTTCTCTTATCCTCAGAGAATATGGAATTCCACATTAGTAAAAAGCATGAGAGATCATCTCTAGTCCATAGACTGGTCAAACAAAGTCAACTGACTACTCATTATTTGCCAATGGTCAGATTCCACAAAGATGCTACATCTAACTTTCCTTACCTTTGAAATGTAATAATGTTATCATTTGTCAGCTAGGGAGATAATGAGGACTCTTTGCTTCCAGGTTTCTTAACATTCAGACACAAAGAAGATAGTCACAGCTTAGTGGCAGATCACATGCTTTCCACAGAAGGTTCCTGGTTCAAGCCTGAGTTTTTCCAGGCAAATATGGTTTCATATATTAGTTGTACAATAGAGTGTAAGGCAAGGAGTGGTTGAGAGGATGGTGAGAATGGAACTTTGGAGTGAATGCAGATTGATGGAATGTTTGAGGAGAATTGCATAAAGTGTAATTTACTTAGCATAAATGTTCCTTCTATTTTGCATAAAAAAAGATATGTTAGAAGAACAGCAACACTTTTAAAAATTGTTTTTCAATGCATTTAAGTTAAGTGGATAACAGTTTAAAATAAAACAAAGGTTGCTGCTTGTTATCTTTTTATGCTAAGTATGGAGAGTCAGTGTGTTCTCTTGCTCTTTTTAAAGAGGGCTGGAGGCTTACACTGCCGCTCCAGGATAAAAAGCAAAAAAGAACAGTCTAGCAAGTCTTTCACGCTTATAAATAATATTACTTAACATGGGGAAAGATTTTTTAAAATTACATTTTAACAAAAGTTGATAAGCAAAACAATTTTTCTTGTTTTAACAGCAACAATAAATGTTTTTGTTTCCCCAAGTGGTCTAAGAACACTATTACAATCAAATGACCTATCCTAATCGGATTAAACCAACCATTTCACCAAGTACACTAACAATGGCAGATATGAGCAGATAGAGACTATTTTTTTTCCTTAGAGGCATGTTGTAGCCTTCTATATACTGTTGGACTACAGCTCCGATCATTACTGGCCACTAGCTATAAAGGCTTGGAGCTGATGCTCAGTTCAGTATCAGTACTGAACAGTATCTGTATCTGTTGAGCTACAGTTCTCCCATTCCTTCTTGTGAAACTGTTTTATTCAGGGCTAGAAAAGCTTCCAACATGAAGATAAGGAAGAGATGGAGCAACTGTAATTTGTTCCACTCACCTCAGTTAAAAGCCAGGGATGATCTTGGATTAGCCGATCCCAGTCTGTATCCGGTGTTACTCTCGCATATTTGAAGCGGTTCTGGATGGCTGAGGATGTACAAATATACTTATACAAGAATTCTTTCCCCGTCTGTTCAGAAATGGCTTTGGCGGACATGGCTACCTAAAGTAAATGCAAAGAGATACATTTTAAGACAACCATTTTAAAATGTTGTACAGTGGTGCCTCGGGTTACGAATTTAATTCGTTCCGCGGCCGCTTTCGTAACCCGAAAAGCCTTCGTAAGCCGAAATGCCATAGGCGCTAATGGAAAAAAAGCCGCGGTTCCCTTTAAAATAGCGCCGAAGTTTTTCGTAACCCGAAAAAACATTCGTAACCCGAAACAATAATTCCCTATGGGATTTTTTCGTATCCCGAAAATTTCGTAACCTGGGTAATTCGTATCCCGAGGTACCACTGTACTGTATGACAATTAATTTAGGTATTTACACCTAACACAGCCTCAGTGCTAGCGCTACCACAGGAAATATTTCTACTGTTGTAAGATTTTTAACTTTCAGCATTAGCCATTGAGCCAGGAACCAATTCATAATGTTTTTGTTTCCCCATGAGTGGGGAAATTTCATTTGTGTTGAAATGAAATTCATAATGCACAACGAGAATACATGCCCTTGTGGTTAAGAAAAGAGTATTAAAAAAACAACACACAATAACTTTTCAATGAGAAAACAAATATATCTGGGAAATGTCATGCTGAAATTTCTCTCCATTTCATATGTAAATTTGAGTGGCATAATCCAGGAAGGTTATACCATATGGTCTCCCTCATTCTGACTAAACATGCTTCTGGGAATCCCAGGAGAGATTGCATTCAGGCAACAATTTGGATGGTTTGCAGAATACTGTACATTATAAGATGGACCTAGGAGTGTCACAGAGAACCAGAATAGTGTAGTGATTTGAGCATTGGACTATGACTGGAGAACAGGGTTAAATTTCCTGTTCGGCAATGGAAATCCACTGAGTGACCCTGGCAAATCCCACACTCTCAGCTCCAGAAAACCCTGTAATAAGTTTGCTTTAGGGTCACCATAAGTCAAACGTGACTTGATGGTGCACATCAACAAGTATCATAAGAACCCAAGAAGAGTCCAGCTGGATCAGACAGAAGCCCATCTCAGCCAACCACAGTAGCCAACCAGATGACTCTGGGAAGCCACTAATGAAAGATGTGAGGGCTAAAGCCTTCTTCTGCTCCAGTCGTTCTTACAATGACAAAAAGATTTTAAATCAGAAAGCGAATAAAGAAAGTTGACCTGTCAAATGAACATCTATAACCAAACAGTATTCAGACCAGTCAGTATTCAGAGTCATGCTGTGTCTGAAAATGGGGGTAACATAAAGCAACCATTTTAGGCTTTTTTTTTCTATTCTTTTGTGATTTTAATTTTGAGCATTTTAAAACTAATTTTATCTATATACCCTGAGAACCTCTGATATAAATATATTAATAAATCAGTAATAAAATTCCTGCAACTCATGATTCCTCTATGAAACTGTCTTAACTAAAGTCAAATAATCATTTACTGTTCTCTTAATTTAATACTGTAGTTCCAGAAAGTACAGGCTTGTGTGATACTTTGATCTTATTCTACATTTGTAAAAAGATTAAATAATGTCTGAAACAAACCCTCATTCCAGTAGTTATGGTAACAGGCTCTCCCTACTGTGATAAGTAAATGGGGTGATAAAGAGGCTTTTAAGTTTTGTTAGTTCAAAATTTAAAAGGGGTGGAGATAGGAGAAAGGGAATCAATTAACTCTGCAAAGTTACTGCTTTTAATGTATATTATCTATGTTAATCAATTCATTTAGAGAATCCAGATTAAAAAGAATGCTGAGGGACCAGAGAGGAATGTTAACTCTTTCCTTTGTTCTGGAGTCCCTGAAAATTCAGAGAAATGTTAAGAAGAAACACTTTATTTTCTGAGAAGGATAAAATAACAACACAGAATACAGAAAAAAAAGAGCAACGGCTGCATGATGCTTTTATCTTTTTCTTCTTGTTGTTGTGTGCCTTAAATCTTCTGACTTATGGCAAGATTTGTTCAGGGAGGGTTGTCTTTGCCTCCCTCTAAAACTGAGAGAAGGTGAACCTATCACAAGGTTTTCTTGCCAAGATTTCTTCAAGGATGTGTGCTTCTGCCTTCCTTTGAGGCTGAGAGAATATGACTTTGCTCATGGTCACCCACTGGATTTCCATGGCTGAGCAAGGATTTGAACCTTGGTTTCTAGTGTTGTAGTGCAGTACTAAAACCACACCATCATGCTGACTCTCCTATTTCAGGATAGCAGCTAACATTTTATTTCCAGAAAAACAGCCATTTTAGGTCTCTCACATTACACACTACCTTCATACCACTTTAACTGGTGTGGCTGCATTCTACTGAATCTCGGGATTTATAGTTCTGCAAAGTATCTTGAATGCACTGGCAAAATTCTCTAGTAGCTCATTGAACTACAAATTCCAGGATTCCAAATGATAGAGACATATAAATGAAAATGGTATCTAAATTCCAACAGAGAGCCAGTGTGGCATAGTGGTTTGAATGTTGGACTGCAACTCTGGAGACCAGGGTACAAATTCCCGCTCGGCCACCGAAACCCACTGGGTGACCTCAGAATCATAGAAACACAGAGTTGGAAGAGACTGCAAGGGCCTTTCAGTCCAACCTCCTGCCATGTAGGAAATCTCAGTCAAAGCATCCCCGACAGATGGCCATCCAGCCTCTGTTTAAAGACCTCTAAGGAAGGAGACTCCACTACTCTCCAAGGGAGTGTGTTCCACTGTTGAACAGCCCTTACTGTCAGGAAGTTTCTCCTAATGTTGAGGTGGAATCTCTTTTCCTGGGGCTTGCATCTATTGCTCTGGGTCCTAGTCTCTGGAGCAGCAGAAAACAAGCTAGCTCCCTCTTCAATATGACATCCCTTCATAGGGCTATCATAACAACTATTAACCTTCTCTTCTCCAGGCTAAACATGGCTAGTCATACTCTCTCAACCTCAGAGGAAGGCAATGGCAAGCCCCCCCCCGAACAAATCTTGCTAAGAAAATCCCTTGACAGAATCACCATAAGTCAACTTGAAGACACACAACAATGCAAAGCACTATAACTGCATAGAGTGGAAAGGCCTTAATATGTTGGACAAACAACAAAAGCTTGTGGCACCTTAAATAATAGGTGTACCAAGGCATATGCCAGAAATAAGATTAGTTTGGGTTGAGGTTGCCTTTGCCTTCCTCTGAGGCAAAGAGTGTGACTTGCTCAAGAACACCTGGTGGGTTTCCATAGCAGGAATTCAAATCCTGGTCTCCTGGAAGCTCGAGTTCAACACTACACAATGCTGGCTTTTTTGCAAACGTTCTTCCGTTCTTTACTAGCACTTCTAGACTCACTAGCCAGAAACACATACAAAGGGCACATATACTGAACTACAAATTCTGAACACAATGATTTCTTTTTCTGAGTACTGCAACCGAATGTTGCTCCGTCTTTTCACATAAAATGGTTACCATTTCATTTCAGCAGTATAATTTGGGGCATGGTGGAGGAAGAAGATGCTATGTTACTTCTGCTGGTTAACTACATGGAATTTGAAATGCTTGGCAAATTACCTAGAAATCTATCCATAGATCTAAATTACCTACAGGTCACTGCTCTTCAGGCTATTCCTTCATAGCAAAAGAGATTTTAACAAGCTTATCTAAATGCATCCAGGTCTACTTGTTTTACAAGAGTTCTTTGCTATGCTCTTGTTTTAAGCACACATCTTGTTAGTGGATGGTTTTGAACATAGTGCCTTATCTTCGAGAAGATAAACCTGTGGTTCCAAGTGCCCATGCTTTGCAAATTAGCAGCTTCCACAGACAAAGGTCCTTGAGAAAGTAGATGGGCTGGAAAAACAAGGTATCTTTTAGGGGAAGTTAGGCATTCTTTTGAGTCAGAATAGCAGTTTGAGTGTTGAACTAAGACTTTGGAGACCAGAGTTCAATGGCCATGGAGACCCACTAGGTAGGTGATCTTGAGCAAGTCACACTCTGTCTCAGAAAGAGCAATGGCAAGCCCCCGCTGAACAAATCTTGCCAAGAAACCCCTATGATAGGGCCATACACAACTCAAAGGCACACAACAACAATAAGCCATTCAGTCACCTAAACTCTACATCTGCATTCCAATGATCAGTTCAGCTCATGGGGAGAGCCCCACATTTCCTTACCACCATTGATGAGCAGAAGTGTTGTATGCTAGTCTTTCCCAACCAGGTTCCCTTCAGAGGTGTTGGATAGCAGCTGGATGGGATGATGGAATTTACAATCAAACATACCTGAAAGGAGCCAGATCAGGTAGCCCAGATCTTTCATCTGTAGAAATACTATGCAACCTAATTTTTTGAGAGGGAGGGACCATAGCACAGTGGTAAAACATACAGGCAATTTAAGGAGCAGGTTCAATCCTAGTTTTAAACAATGTAGTGGCAACAATAGGAAATATTCCTTTCAAAGCCACTGCTAGTCAAAACAGTATAGGACTAAACAAGCCAAAGCTTCAAATGTTCCCATTATTTGTCTTACGACACTGTATCCTACCTCAAAAGTAACTACAGTAAAAGTGGTTAACCAATAATAATAAATAATCAGAACAGGAACTCAGACCAGAAAACCAAAATTCGCTTTCAGAAGGGTCCTGTAAAGTGGAGAAAAGGTAGGCACTGAAATGGTTATAGAGGTGTACTTCTTGGGAACTTCAGCTCCAGGATATTTCCTCTTCAGGTATTTGTTGTCGCATACCTTCAAGTTGTTTTTGACTTACGGAGACCCTAAGGCAGGGGTCGGCAACCTACGGCCCACAGGCCGGACCCGGCCCGGCAGGGCCTTGGAACCGGCCCTAGCCCGGACCTGCCGCTGATTGCCGCCCCGCCGCAGCTTCCGCGCCGCGCTGGGCGCCATTTTGAGGTTGGCCCCCCAGTTGTCTGAGGGACAGCAACCCAGCTCCAAGCTCAAAAAGGTTGCCTACCCCTAAGGTGAACCTATCATGATGTTTTCTGGGCAGGATTTGTTCAGAGATTTGTCATTGTCTTCCCCTTAGGCTGAGAGAGTGTAACACACCCAAGGTCACCCATTGGGTTTCATGGCCGATCTGGGAAACGAACCCTGATCTCCAGAGTCAGTCCAATGCTCAAACCTCTACGCTACATTGGCTCATTCTTCAGGTATAGCCAGGGACTTATGGAGGTCCTTCCAAAAATGTATTGCTGAAGAAACATTTTTAAAATTACTCTCTAATACAGTCTTTTAGTATCTTTTCTGGGTTACATAAAATGGGAGGAGGGATAGAACAGAAGGTTTCTCCTTTCCATTTTTTAAAACCTGTAAGACTTGACAGTGCAGCAGGAAGCAATAATGACGCAGTAAGTAAAGCAATCAAGCTGAAGAGTGTGTTGATTGAAGAGCCTCTCTATCATCTGCCAAAGTTGCAAGATGCAGAGGTTAGGAACAGATGAAGCCAGTTGTCTGTATGGGGGGGGGATGTTTTATTATGCTTGCAATGCAAGCCAATATACCTTTG
Organism: Sceloporus undulatus; assembly: GCF_019175285.1. NCBI lineage: Eukaryota > Metazoa > Chordata > Lepidosauria > Squamata > Phrynosomatidae > Sceloporus > Sceloporus undulatus. The sequence continues at coordinate 85,508,160 of NC_056527.1, read as the reverse complement.
CAATGTGAATTCAGAAGTAAGAAGTTGCTGAATTGGGTTCTAGTTATGCTGTGACAACTGAAAAACTCTAGGGTTGCAGCCTGTTGCATCTCAGCATGATATAATACCACCATCGAATATAGTACTTCTGCAGCATATTGAGTCATTCAGCTACTCTGCTTGAAGAGCTACATTACAGCTATCTGCTCTCAGAGAAAGGCTTTAGTGTGACTTGCTGTTCTTTATTAGGAACAGCATCTGACACAAAAGAAGCTCTAAGCCCAAAAAACTTTGGCCCTCCATGTCAGTGATGGAAATTATGTGGCCCTCCAGATATGGTTGAAGTGTGACTCCCAGAAGCCAGAATAGCTAATGATTTACATGCTGGGAGCTGTACTTCAACAACACAATTCCTTCTTCTGCTCTAGTTGTTTTGGCCCTCAGTTCCCATCTGCCCCAGCCAACCCAGCCAGTGGCGAAGGACTGTGTAAAATGCAGTCCAAAACTCCTGTAGGACCAAAGGTTCCCAACCCTGGCTCTAATGGCAGGGCAAATGCTTGATTTTCATAAAACAGGAATTTAAATTCTGGCGCATATGAATGAAGAGGGATTCAGTCATGAAAGTATTTCAGACAGTTGGGTGTCTCTTGGCAGTGCCACTTTCACAGATGATAAATGAAGAGGTCACATCTCTTCAGACAGATGTCTTTGTATACCAGCACATCCAGACAAGGTACATGTTTGCCACCCTGAGCTGTCATTTGCATCAGTTTCTGACCAAAGATGGATGAGCTTTCTTTCAAGGTAATGCAAGTGACACACACAGGCTGAAACAAAGCAAGCAGCTTCTCATTTGCACCAGCTAAGAAGACTTTGCCATAGTTGTGAAGGGAAAGAGATTTCTCATTTTAAAAAAGAAAATGGGAATTTGGGGAAACAGATGCCTGTGCATCCCTTGATCTGTTAGTGAGCTATTCTTATGTTGCTCCCTATACAACAGGACATAAAGGAAGTGGTGAATCATGTAGGACCAAAATCTGAGAAAATAACATTTTTGGATTCTAACCTCTAGAAGTCACCAACCAACATGGCCACATGGTGGGTTTTGGGAGTTGTAATCCAAAAAGGTAAGTTTCCAAAGATTTGAGTGAGACAGAGAAAGACAAAGAATGTGTGTGTGTGTGGGGGGGGCGAGGTCCTCAGAGACTAGTGACCTGTGGTTGTCGTGTGCCTTCAAGTTGCTTCCAACCCATGCAACCCTAAGGCAAGCCTATCAAAAGATTTTCTTGACAAGATTTGTTCAGAGGGGGTTTTGTCAGTTCCTCCCTCTGTGGCTGAGAGAGTGTGACTTGCCAAAGGTCACCTAGTGGGTGTCCATGGCTGAATGGGGATTCAAACCCTTGTCTCCCAAGTCTTAATACAATGCTCAAACCATGCTGGCTTTTCACAAAGGTTAAAGGGAATTAAACTCATAACCTCAGGGTCGGAAGGCCGGTCATTAGACGAAGCAGTGATGAACTTGATCAAATTTCTCCATATAGCTAGGAAGAGAAAACGTGCATGACTGAGGTAGCTTTAAAAACATTTTAAAGTATTTCTCTCTCTCACTGTCCAATATGCCACTGTCACAACATGTCAATTCATGCATCTGAGGAAACAGACCAAATCCATGAAAGGTTATGCTACAACTTCTTTTGCACAATTAGTCTCAAAGATGCTACAAGATCCTTTTGTAGCATATGTCGCTGCTACGTTACTTCCATATCATGCAAGCTGCCTTACTCTAACTAATCAGAAAAGCCGAAGGACCCACAAAAAGTTATCTTATCCTTCCTTTTCTTAAATGAAATGCTGCCACTATTGCCTCAAGTAGGATCTAAATTTACATTAGTGATGTTGAGAGTCACAGTTGCACAGCACTCTCAGCAACTACCAAAGCCCCAGAGAGACCAATCAAGCAACTGTTTCCACAAAATGCCCAAAGCCAACCTTGTAATGAAGTCATGTGGCTTCATTTCAGCATCTTTAAAAAAGAGACCCCACAATGGTATGAAGGAGAAAAGGTGTGCGTGCACACATATAGAGCACAAATCATCCCTCACAAAACACTTTGGAGATAAAAGTTGGCTTTGTATTGTCATTTTCCAAAGAAGCTTGCAAGGAGACCTAGAATAAAAACCCTTTCACACTATACAAATATAGCACTATGATTCCACTTTAACTCCCATGGCTGCATTCTATGGAATCCTGGGATTTGCAATTTAAGAAATCACAAGAGTTCTCTGGCTGAGAATTCTAAATACCCCTCATTAAACTATTCTTCCATAGCATGGAACCATGAGAGTTAAAAGTGAAACCACAGCACTACAATTGTGTAGTGTGAAAAGGCCCTAAAGACAGTCAAAGAGCAAACTGCTGCAAGACATCCCTCTCTTGGCTAATATTTTAATGGCTATTAGAATATAGTAACATACTGTATCATGTACAGGCACAAAGGCCCATTAACCATTCCTCTCACACACCTCTGAAATACAAATCCAGTTCTTAGAACGCAAATGCGAGGTGTATTTAAAGTCAAATTAAGAGCTGCCTAAATACCCTAAAGGCAACAGATCCCATCTGATGTTGGAAGCTAAGCAAGGCAAGCTCTGGTTAGTACTTGTATGGGAAACTGCCAACAAATGCCAGGTGCTGTAGGCTATATTTCAGAGGAAAGAAGTGGCAAAACTATCTCTGTGTATTCCTTGCCTTTAAAAACCTCATGAAATCCATGGGGTTGCCATATGCTGACTTGACTTGAAGGCACATACACACACATCACAATGGTATGATATTTCATCCTACATTGCTCACCTTCACAGCCTGATAACAGCTGTGCTTACCTGACATTCTTTAAATCAGCAGCCACAAAATGAACACGTTTATGGATGCAAATTGCTTTTCTGGATCAATTTCACATCAGTTCTAATCACACTGAGCCACTGTGTGGGAAGTACCATAGTTCAGGATCCAACCATTAAGAATCAATTTCCTCTGTAAGTGATCTATGAAAGGTTGAGGTGATCTTCAAAAAGATTCTGGAAAGAATATATCACACCCAAATCCATATTCAAAATCCCTAACTCTGAAGACAATGGATATATATATTTCTATTTCAGTAATAGTCATGAAAAATTGGCAGAGGCTTCATTTTTTTCTGAATGCCACAAGAGACCTGACTTTTAAGATCTCTGCATGAAGGTAACATCAGTCTTCTAGATGCTGCTGTCATGTTCTGCTTCAAATCTGATATAACTGACAGGGACGCATGACAAGAGAAAGAAGATCTAAACAAGCTCCAAAGAACTAAAGAGCTTGACAAGCATTTTTCAGGGAAGGGGGGAAAAAGCTATGCAAAATCAGCTATTCTCTCTATTTGTTTGGAGCCATGAACAGTCTCTGAATGTTGGATGAAGATCACAGAATTACAAATGAAAAGCTCCCATGAATTAAAAAGTGTCTCATTTAGACACAGAGAATGGGGAACAATTTCTAACATGATTAATATGAGGGCAGGGACTTTCCTCTCCTGGAATGAGAAAGAGGGAGAAATTTTACAAGTTAAAATACAGGGTTGCACCAAATTATGCATACGCAAGAGACAGCCCCACTGAAATTCAAAGGGGTTTATTTTGCAATAAAAAAACTTTTAAAATTGCTGGAAGGTAAACACCTTTTTATTTATTGAACAGTTATTTGATGATTAAGTGGCTGAAGAAGGGTCTTTTTATGGGGGCATTGCTGTATTTTTATCTTACTGTTAAAATGATTTTATGCTTTTAAATGAATGGTGTTTTTAACATGCTAGCTTGTTTAATTGTTTTAATTTTTATTTAAATGAGATGATTTAAGTTTGTTAAAATCTGTATACATTTGTACAAAGGTTTTGGAGACAGCATGCCATATTTCTAATAGTACATGCAATTTTTAACATGCAAACTTCCTTGTCTCTCACTGAAGGAAATAGCAATATGATGCCTGCTACCTGCAGGTTTTTTTAAAAATACTATATATTGTTTTGTTGTTGTGTGCCTTCACATTGTTTCCAACTTATGACAATCCCAAAACGAGCCTACCATAAGGTTTTCTTGGCATGATTTGTTCAAAGGAGGTTTAGGATTGCCTTCCCAAGGTTGAAAGCATGTGGCTTGCCCATGGTCACCCAGTGGATTTCCATGGCTGAGCTGGGCATCAAACCCTTGTCTCCAGAGCCCCATCCCAACACTCAAAGCACTATGCCATTAAAAAAGCAGATAAGAGTGATAATTTGATCCCTGGATAGGGGAGCACTTGGACAGCAAGATAAAAATATAGTGAGTATGTTCTCTCTCTCATTCTCTCCTCATGTATATCTGTAGTTGTTGTGTGCCTCCAACCTACGGCAGCCTCAAAATGAACTTATCAAATGGTTTTCTTGGCAAGTTTCTCTCTCTCTCTCTCTCTCACACACACACACACACGTACATACAAACCACAACCAATATGGATCATGTCCTCATTTCAGAGATAGATAGAGAAGCTTGATTATGGTCAGCTGATTTCTGACTTCACAAACTATGGCTTGCAGTCAGTTGGCAAGCTAGCATCACTGGGTTAGCCAATTATGCTTCAGCATGATCTCTGAAATGTCTGAGCACAGTTAAACCTGCCACGGCTGTCTCCAAAATTCACTGTAAAATGGAAACACAAAGGATAGAGCCCAATCCATGATTTGGAACAGCTCATCTGGAAATGTTTTGGGCCTGAGTTATAGCCTTTGAGAGTCAAGCAAAGCTGCACTAACTTCTATCCCAAATTACATCTCTATCTCAAAGCAGGGACCCAATAGCTCATTATCAGCCTATATAACTTGCATCACATTACATAATGTATGATCCCTTCTGCTAACTGTGGACAGCAATAAAGGACACTAGACCTAATCTTGTACATCTTGCGAACCATCTGACTACAGATCACTTACCAGAGCTGCTGGTGGCCAGGAAATCCAGCTTCCCATTTTGAATTGAAGGAATAGCAGCATTGCAATACCAGGTAAGCCACAGTGTATAAGCTGTGCAGGATTGCTGATGCCAAAGCCTTTGAGCCCAAAAAGATCTGTTACTGGAGATCTCTCATTGAGATATCAAGTGCGGATGGGAGGAATGGTACTAAGGAAGAAGGGGTTTTAAACTTTCACTCTGCACCATCAAAATGTGAATACTGTCCCTTTTCCAGAAGCCAGTATTATCCCATGCTAGACAAAAGATCTGCTTCGACCTGCAGATACCTGGAAATCCTACTCCTTTGGCTTCTGAAGTTTTAATTTCATTTATTTATTAATTACATTTTGATCTCATCTGTCCTTCAATGGGCTCAATGCAGTGTATATAGCTTTCCACTACTTCATGGTATCCACACAACAGCTCTGCAAAGTAAGATAAACTGTGGGAGGGGAGGAATGGGTGACTGGCCCAAGAACACACAGTGACCTTCATGGATGAGTGGGGACCAGAACCTGGAGCTCTCAAGTTCCACTTAAATAGTTTAACCACTAGATTGCACTGCCATAGCAACTTCTTAACAATGCATATGAAGTGCTTTTACAAAAGTTTCCCTGAAAAATAGTATGTTCAATTTTTGTTTTGCTGAATAAACAAAGACTTGTTAATATCTCCCATCATTCTGGGATAAGCTCCCCATTGGCACTTATCAGAAAGGACGACAGATTGTTTTTGTTGACTCACAAATGCAAAATGTTCTAAAGGTTCTCACAGAATAACGAAAATGCAAGCATTGCCAGTGAAACGCTTCTCTGAACACAAGTAATAAAAGGAAAACAATGTTTTGCTTGGGTGCGCTTGAAGTGGGTCAATGAATGATGGATATTCTGGGTTGATAGACTTATATCCACACACTTTTAATGAGCAAAATGAGGAATGGACTTGAAGAATTGGCATTGTACTTCTGTTGCTGTTGCTACAAATTAATAAGACTTGTCATTATTCAGCAGCCTCCCCTTGGTGCTCATTAAAAAAGTGTTGTTGTTTTTAAATGCAAAGCACATGCAGAAAAAGCCACATGGACAATTAATATTCAAAGCCTCCCTTGAGTGGCTGTCAAACATTCAAGAAAGGTTACATACATATCCTTGTTCCGCTTTTCTGATCTCAGGCAGAACAGCTGCCATTCACAATGGGGTTTCAGACCCACAAAAAAGAAAAGAAAGGTGTAACAGCTGGCAAGGTGTTTCATGCAAACAAACAAAAGGGCAGTACAGCCAGGCCAAAGCTACGTCAGCAGCCCCGCTTCCTTCGTCACATTCGCCACTCTACAAATACAGGGAGCAGGATTCTGGCTTGCAAAGAGGATTCTAGGTTGCAAAAAGGTTTGCACATTAAATATTGCCCAATACTGATGCAAGATACACCTTTTCCCTGAACATTAAATCATGGAATGTAATATTTCCCCAGTTCCTAGATCAATGAATAAGGTGAGTTTCACCATGTATTTCAGGCACTGTACATAAATACATGTTATGATAGCCAGTAGGATGTAGGTTTGATTAGGACTTTGGGAGATCAAGGTTCAAATCCCCAGCCAGCCAGGGAAACGTACTGGGCAAGTCACATTTTTTGCAGCCTGAGATGACAGCAATGGCAACCTTCAGTGAATAAATCTTGCAGAGAAAACCTAGAGCAGGATCTTGATAAGTCAGAGTCAACTTGAAGGGACATAACAACATGTAGATATAGTAGGCAGGTATAAGTCAGGTTTCTAAAGAGCCAGTGGCTTGTGACCAACGAACAAAATAAACTGCATACTTGCGTGGTGTAGAGGCTTGAACATTGGACTAAAACTCTGGAGACCAAGATTCGAATCCTGGCTCAGACATGTAAACCCATGCGTGACCTTAGTCAAGTCACACTCACTCTGCCTTCGAGGATGGCAATGGCAAACCCCACTGAAGGAACTTGTCAAGAAAACCCCATGATAGGGTCACCAGAGGTTGGAAAGGAATTGAAGGCACACAACAACAACAACTTCTGGAATGGTATGGGTAGGCAAATGCATACATGCAAAGTGGTTAAGGCAGTGTGCTTCTACTGGGGAGAAGGGTCTATGATAAAGTAGGCATTTTACACTGCATCCCAAAGTATGTTGTGGGCAAATGTAATTTATAGCATTCACAGCCTGTTCCAGCAATAAAATATTACACTTCTGAGACATAACATTGCCAGCTCCATTTGATTCCTGTTCCCACACAGTGAATCTGCTTCTGCTCTGAAGAAATATCTAGCAACAAGGAGGTTCAAAAAAGATGAAACAGTCAAAGTCTAGCAGAAGCTTAAAGACGAATAAATTTGTTATAGCATGAGCTATAAGAGCATCATGCTATAATGACTTTATTATAGCGTGAGTTGTGTTTGCTGCATGAAACTAAACAGATTACAGCTTTGGAAATTATTACAAAATATCTGAGCAGCCCACACAGCCTAGTATCGCCTATTAAGAAGTATGAAGAAGGAATCTTCTCTGCCCTGCTGCCAATCATTCTTTTGGCTGGAGGTGCCAAGGAACCTAAGGCTTCAGGTACATTCAGTTGCTGAGCTCTGAGATATTCATTGAGATGCCTTGCTTCAAACCTAAATTCAAAAGCATTCCTTTAATAAAATGTTGTAGTTGTATATCTTCAACTTGTTTTCAATTTATGACAACCCTGAAGCAACCCTACTGCAGGATTTTCTGGGGCTGAGTATGTGTGACTCACCAAAAGTCACCCATTGGCACCCATGACAGAGCAAAGAATCAAACCCTTCTCTCCAGAGCTATAGTCCAATGCTCAAACCACTACATCACACTGGTTTACTATGAATTTCCCAAATCTGGGAGCTTTGTTTCCAAGCTCTACTTCAAAGTAGCCTCATTACAGCAACAAAGTTACAGTACTACTCTTTTAACCAAAGCTTAGTTTTCCCTTGGAACCCTGTTTACTTGAAGCCATGTCTTCTAGAATGAAGTCAAACACTGGGTCAACAGAATGCAATAAAGATAATTATCAGTTTACTAAAGTGAAATGGAAAAAGGTTAGGCCATAGAAACTGGGGGTTTCTAATGAATATATTTCTGGCCTCTTTATCCCATTTTTCACACAGCATTGCTCACCTGGTTTATAAACCATAAAACAAAAATCAAACAAAAATGAACCAATGATGATCACCCAGAAACTCCTCAGGCTGCACTCTCAGACTTGGGAATAAATCTCATTGAAGTAAATGATCTTATTTCTGAGCAAGCATGCACAGGATTGCATAGGGAAAAGTGGCTAAATTTCTGGGGAAGCAGTTTAAAAATCACTGCTATAAATTAATGTTTATTTTGCTTGGTAAAAATGTCCATCGTATATGCAAATCTTACAGTACAGTATCTTAAAACCACATATTGGACCAACTTTTGTTTAAAATAGAATAAAATTATGTGGGTTGTCATGCTCAGAGTATGAGCCATAAGATTTTAAACATCACTGATTTAAGCACCATTAATTTCTAAACATGATCTAATCTCGATTTATTGCCTCTCTCTCTCTCTCTCTATGTATCCAGTGCAGTATCCTGTGAAACATACTGAGACTGAACTTTGTGTCTGTTTTAAATTGAGATTGAAGATCTGCTTTATCTGACAATATTTAACTTGCAACATACCATGTTTCTTAAGGATTGAGACTGAGATTACAATTTGGCGCAAAAGCATATAATCAAAGATTAAGTACAGCACAATCTGCTACTGGGAGTCACTCAACCTTACATCCCTCCCTCTTAAAGAGCAACCCAGGTAGCAAAGTCTTGCAACACTAGTGCAAAATGTCTAGACCAGGGGTAGGCAACCTGCGGCCCGGATGTGGCCCGGCAAGGCCTTGGGACCAGCCCCTGCCTGGTCCTGCCGCCGATTGCCGCCAGGGCCTCAGAAACATGCATTTATATTAACATTTTTTAAAAAAATCAGCAAAAAAAATTTGTGTGTCCTCCATTTTTTTTAAAAAAGCGTCTTCCATTTGAAAATTTTATCCTACATTTGTCCTGGTTTATTTATATATTTAATTTTTATAAAAATTATTTAATTATTTATTTTTTGGCTTCGGCCCCCCAGTTGTCTGAGGGACAGCAACCCGGCCCCCGGCCCAAAAAGGTTGCCTACCCCTGGTCTAGACCATCAACTCCAACAAATGGGAGAAAAATGCCACAAACCCCCAGGAGTGCTGGGGAAATTTTGCCTTTGGGTAACCATAAGTTAAAAACAACTTGAAGGCACACCTCCCATAAGTACTAGCTAACTACTGGTTGAGATGATGGAAATTGTCGTCTAGTCCCAGGTTCCACACAACTATGCTATAAAGGAGGGCAGGACACCTATTTCCATTCCCACTCACGCTCTCTTGTTCACAAAAAACGTGAACAGGGCAAGGGAGAAATGTGCAATTTTGTTCAAGGTCAAGCATTATACTTGGATGTTATAAAGCCATTGTGTCTACCATTGTAAATGCTACACTGTTTATCCTACTCCACTCCACTTTAATGGGCATGGGAATCAGAGGTGTATAGACATACAGTCCATGCTTCCAGTGCCATGGCACTCAGAATGTACACTGGGTGCTACAAAAATCAAAGAGACAGAACACCTTCTTTGCTACGTAGCTCTTTAACCTTTATTTACTTTCTGGATGACAGGGAACATGTATTAAAAAGACAATGACAGCAGAGGTAGCAAAGTATTATAGGTCACAGTAATGCACAAAGCATTAGATTGCAGAAGTACCCAGTTTTAGAAGTTGTAGTTTTGTGTGTAAATGCTTGCCACCTTTAGAAGGCAGGCAAATTGAGGACATGATAATGAAACCCTGCACAGTGTCCTTGGGCGAAGCCATACTCTTGATTCACAGCAGAGGGGTGTAACGCAGCCTCCTAACCAGCCAAGACTCACTCATTGGCAGACGTACAGTGGATGAGTAGGTGCCTGACAAGACATTTACACAACCTACTCTCATTCATTAAAGCCTACACATGGCTTAAGTTGGCTGGGTCTATGATCTCTTTTTTGAAATACCAGCCATGCCTGCAATCGACCTTTGTTTAGCATGAAGGTACAAAGATGTGAGTTGGCATTGTGAGTTGGCATTGTGTGACTCCTGGACTACATGTGGCCCTGGTGGTCCCCATGTGGTCTTTGGGGGCCAAGGACCTCCTACTCTGCGATCATTCTTTTTAATGCCCAATACTCCAATGATTCAGTGTTTGAGCACTGTTTGGGATAATCCATTACAATATAACAGAAAATCACTTCTGAAATTGCCCAGCAAGGGCTTCCAATTTTTGGAATGTCATTTCAATTTCTGGGGAAATGAAGTTGGTACAGGCTGAACAAGGTCAGGAGACCAAAATGACTACAGTATCTGTGTGCTACATGATTATTTTAAAGAGAGAGACAGAGAAATCAATGACTGTACAGAAAATATTTTGCATAGTTAAATTGCTGATATTTGCCCAGATACCCATCTACACAGAGAACTGTTAACTACAGACTGACTTGTTCTAATTCCAGTTAAGAAAGAGAAACAGGAGTTCTGACATTTCTAGACTAAGGCTGGAATGGAATCAGCATCCAGTAAAAAGAAGGCAGTGTTTTAGAGTCCACTTTGTGTTTTTTTGTTTTAAATGAGGTGATAAGCCCTTTAGCGACACACTGTGAGTTTCAAGGGTTTTGCACTGAAATAGTAGTTCCTGCAACATCTATGGTCATGGAATTGGAATATTTAAATGCTGCAGCCCATAGTCTAAAACAAGGCTGAAACCATACACTCACAAAAAAGAGTACTGGAGGATTGATTTTTGGAGGGGGTGCTGTGCAGCTCATGCTGTGCAAGATGTACTGACCTGATGGTATTTTTAAAGCCTCATTATACAATTGCTTAGCCATAGGGGAAGACTGAACAAAGAGGAAGATTAAAGGTCTCTCTCTTTCTCTACAGCCAGAAAACATTCCTCAGATACTCCTACATCATTCACTATATACTCCAGTCCTCTTAGCTATACTGAAGTGGAGGAGTGACTTTGCTTAAGGGGTAAGAGTTACTGATTATGTCCCAAAAAGAGCACCTGATAGCTAGAGCCAAATTTTGAAACAGATTTATCAGGGTTGCATAAAAATAGGTGACAGCAATAAGATCAACATTTTCACCAGAGATCGGCTTTAAAACTAGCCACTATGCTGTATACATTTTGACATCTGCACCAGAGGCAAGACACTCACCATTGTGGCTCTGGAACACATCCTTATAGATTAACCTACTCTTTGAGTAGTTTAGTGGCCCACTCCTCCAGCCAAAATAGGAATCTGATGGGGCTAGGACTTTCCAGCTTTCTGCTATTTGAGCAGATATAATCAACTATTGTTTCATAAAAACTGAGGACAAAAATAATTTTAAAGCTGCTATTCCTAGGAGAAAGCAAAATTGAAAGGGTTCTCTGAAGAAGAGCACATGCTTTGTAGGCAATCCCAGTTTCAATCCCTAACATCTCCAGCTTAAAAAGATGATCTCGTGTTGTATGTTGGGAATTGCTTTTCTTAGCTACTGACATTAAGCCACTGTTCTGAGTCATTATAAGGCAGCTTGGTATTTTGTCAAGACAAAAATGTTGGGCTCTCTCACTAAGTAATGCAATTATTTTGCTGTTGTAAGCCTTCAAGTTGTTTCCAACTCATGATGATTTGTTCTGAGGCAGTTTGCCACTCAATGCCTTTGTATGAGGCTGAGAAAGTGTGAATTGCCCAAAGTAATCAAGTGAGTTTCCATGTAGGGAGTTGAATTTGAACCTCGGTCTCCAGTGTCCTCTTCCAACACTTAAACTATTACTCCATGGTGCATTTGGAAATTAAAATTTTAATTGAAGAGGTCCTATGCTCTGCTCTGTTGCTTAAGCTACTGCCAACATGTCTAAGACAGCAGGCAATAAAATTGATGTATTTGCAAATCTAAGTTGTTTGCAGTTGATTGGGAAGCATTTCTGGTTCGCATGACAAATCCAACTATTAGGCAGATTGAGGCAGTTATCTCCGGCAGCTGATTTGGAGACTGATAAAAAGGCCAAAAGAAGAAGGGGAAAAAAGCCCAAAACAAAACACAACCACAAAACCTTATCTGATTTATTACTGCTCTATTTTTACTGCAAGAGAGCAACAAAGGCACTTGCTGGATTTTCTATCTCAGGTACTAAGTAAGGTGACCCTGGCTATGGTTGGGTATTACACATATTCACTTGGAAGGGAGGAGCACCACCTGCTGCTCTGCTTCAGGCAGCAACATGTTTTGGTCAATGAACAGCAACTCAACAGCCCCCCCCCCAAAAAAAAATCAGTTTTCTGGAAAAGGAAAAACCAGAAATTGATGTAAGAATGGACTGGTGGGCTTGATTCTGGTATTGGTCACAAATTCTTGGTCTGAACATCATCTCCTACCTAGACACTCTGGTCTTCAAGTTTTCACATAAATCTGCCCACCTGAGTCACTATTTTAATTTCTGGCTCCCTTTGGTGGACCTGGTTTAAAACACACCAAAACAGAAGAGCCTGTGAAGCCCGAAATTTACCTAGCCTTACATCCCAAACCATTTGAAAAGCAGCAGAAGCAAAATACTTGATATAAAGATGGGGAGGCTATGGTGGGAGATGCCTCATTGCTCCATAACACTCCATTTTGGATGCTGTACTAAAATTTAAGAGAATCAAGTTCTCTTTCTCTTTGAGAAACTGTTTTTCTGTTTCAGCCATACACACACACACACAAAGTAATTTGTGCAGCTATCCGCCGTTTTGGATGATGAAGACCTTTCTCTCTGTTGCCTGTCCTAACAACCACTATTGCAGAGCAGAGGCTCTACTTTGACCCCAGCAGCTAAGGATCATTTTCTTAGGTTTAAAATGGTGAACGGTCTGGAGACCATGCCCTATGAGGAACAAGTTAGGGAGCTGAATATGTTTAGCCTGGAGCAGAGAAGGCTAAGAGGTGATATAGTAGCCCTGTTTAAATATTTGAAAGGCTGGAGCAAGCTTGTTTTCTGCAGCTCCAGAGAATAGGACCTGGAGCAATGGATTCAAACTACAGGAAAAGTGATTCCATCTTAACATTAGGAGGAACTTCCGGACAGTGAGGCCTGTTCAAGAGTGTAACACACTCCCTCAGAGTGTGGTGGATTCTCCTTCTTTGGAGGTTTTTAAGCAGAGGCTGGATGGTCCTCTATCGGAGGTGCTTTGCTTGTATTTCCTTGCATAGTAGGGGGTTGGACTGGATGGACCTTGAGGTCTCTTCCAACTGTTATGATTCTATTAACCTTCTGAAAGCTGCCTAAATGTAGCAACCACAGTCAGGCTTAGCAAGCATATAATGATGTGGTATGTGAACTAGTATTTACCTCTACTGGTCAATATCCCATTGTAGGTTTTCTCAGGCGGGGAAAAAGAGGAGTCCTTGTTTATCCAGTTTAAACTCTCCCTAAGTTCAAAGAGAACATCTTTGTCTCCCAGCATGATCTGGGGGATGGTTGTTCCATGTTATTTTAGGCCTTTCTTCTACCTCTATCTTTTCCTCTATCCTACCAAGGGATTCCTGAAGAAGAGAGAGCCTTTCAGCGTTCTCTGCAATACCATTCTGTGCAATCATACAGTTTAGAAAATCTCCTGTGGGTTGGCAAGAGGCGCGCGGGTGGAAGGAACAGGGAGATGCCAGTTCTTCGGGTACAGTGGAACAAAAAGTATTGCTGGTGTGCTAAACAGTGATTACCTATTTCCCCAACACAGCACAACAAAAGGTACACTGCATTCACAGCTTTTTACTAAGCATAGACGATAAAGCCAAGCAGCTCTCCCAAGAAGCTGAAGAAGACTCAGTAAGAGCACTAGTATCTTTTCCCCTGCATTGTATATTCTGTGTTACTCCACATTTCATTCTGTTGTAAAGTGCCATGGTGCTATATAAATAAATAAATAAATGATGATGATGATGATGAAGTTGTACCTTGCTTCAATCCTTGGGGAGAACTGTGTAAGAAATAATACGATTGTATATTATTATGGGGGGGGGTGCAGGGAGAAGAAGAAGAGAAGAGGGACAAATATATATATGTGTGTGTGTGTGTGTGTGTGTGTGTGTGTATAAAACTAAATAAATAAATACTTTTTTCTTTGGTGGAGAGGGCCTCTTGCGGTCCAGGAAAACCCCAAAGATGCAGAGCAATACCAATAAAATAACAAACAAATAAGCACTTTTTCTTTGGTGGAGAGGGCCTCCTGAGGTCCAGAAAAACAACCCCAAAGGGATGCAGAAGAATAAATATCAACAAAATACCAAACAAATACAAACTTTCCTCCAAAGGAAATGCAGTCGTTTATTTTCAGGTTGCTTATTTGTTTGCTTAATAGCCCGCCTTTCCTCTCACCATGGGACTCAAGGCGGGTTACCATGATTTTATTATTTTTTTAGAAAGAAAAGAAAGGCATTTCTCCCTCCCAATGGTCAATAAAGGAATGAGAGGAACTTCTTTTTTGCTCTGTCCCACAAACAAACACTTACTTTGGTATTAAAGTGCCTTGCCCTTCTTCTCTCTCAGTCCTTGCCCAGCTGCTGCTTTTGTCCAAGCCTCCTCCTCCTTCTCTTCCTCTGCCTCTCTCCCTCTTTCCTCTCTCTCCTCCTCCTCTTCTCATATGGCTAGATGCACTCCAGCCCTGCCATAGGGCAGCCTCTCCTTCACGTGCCTCTTGCCTGAGCGCTGCCTGCCTTCTCCCATTGGCTCTGTCTTTCTCTCCCCTGCCTTCCTGGGTGGGCTTGGCTGCAGGCTGTCGCAAAGGCTGATGGGACTTGTAGTTTGAAGTAATAGTCAAAGAGTTCTTCTCAGACCTGGGATCTTCAAGCCTTTATACACTTGTTCCTCCATATTCTCTATTGTTAGGGGCACAAGCCCCCCGTGAATGTGGAAAAACAGCAAATAATAAAAACACCATGTATTTTACCTGAGAGGACACCTCTCTAGGAATCTCTAGGTCCTCCAGGGCAACTCTGTGCTCAACCGCTGCCAGACATTGACCATAGAGTTACGCTGGAGGAGCTATAAATGCCTAGCGGAGTGTCCTCTCTAGGAATCTCTAGGTCCTCCAGGGCAACTCTGTGGTCAACCTCTGCCAGACATTGACCATAGAGTTATGCTGAAGGAGCTACAAATGCCTAGCAGTGTCCTCTCTAGGAATCTCTAGGTCCTCCAGGGCAACTCTGTGGTCACCCTCTGCCAGACATTGACCACAGAGTTATGCAGGAGGAGCTACAAATACCTAGCGGAGTGTCCTCTCTAGGAATCTCTAGGTCCTCCAGTGCAACTTTTGGTTAAAACTGACCATAGAGTTGCGCTGGAGGGCCTAGATATTCCTAGAGAGAGCATATTAATCAAATCCGTGAATAATCAAAGCCGCAAATATGGAGGGATGAATGTACTAGGAATGGGAGGGGGCTGCAGCCAGGAAATGCTTAAGAATGGGGAGGACACCCATGAAAGAAGGAGAAAAAGATTCTAAAATTCAAAGATAGATATACTGTAAATTGCAAAGAAACAGTAAAGTATAAAATAGAAAATAAAAAAAATAGTAAAAGATAGAAATACTGTAATTGCAGAGTAAAATATAAAATAGTAAAATATAGATATACTGTAATTGCAAAGAAATAGCAAAATATTAAATATTAAATAAAAAATAAAAATGGTAAAAGATATACTGTAATTGTAAAGAAATAGTAAATATAAAATAGTAAATAAAAATAAAATAAAAATAATAAAATATAGATATACTGTATTTACAAAGAAATGGTAAAATATAAAACAGTAAATATAAAAAATAAAATAACCACAGCTCTCAGACAGAGAAGGTTGAATATCTTACAAAACTACAAATTCCATAGCATTGAGCCTGGGCAGTTAAAGCAGGTAGATGTAGCAGAATCTCTCTGTATGTCGGAAATATTGCAGGACTACTGTATTTTATTAGTTGTATACCCACAAATGCTTGAAAGTATTCTGTGTAACAAAAAGTGGCAGAGATACCTATGATCCTATACCAAGGATCACCTGCACCTATGATCCTATACCAAGAAGATAGAACACAAGGCAGTTCCTGTGGCACTGCCACCCCTGTGAGGCGACTTCATGTTGAATTGATCCATTGCTGAATGTGAACGCAAAGTGGATTAAACTGAAGCGGGTAGGTTTGATCACTGCTCAAATAGGGTGAATGTCTATTCAGCGCTAAATTGCTTCATCCATTTGACTCAAAAAACTATTTGTTTTGTAGTGGGAATGAGGCCCTTGTATAATAGCTTCTCTCACTTACTTCTTTCTTCAGTATGTTATGATTTGTAATTACTTTGCTTCTTAATTATTTTCAAAGAACCATCTTCAGAAGAGGCTGGCTATCTTCTGTGTCCTCCCAGCATGGACCTCTGCCAGCCTCCTTTATTCAGTTTTACTTTCTGCCCTCCCATTCAGATCACACACAGGATGTCTAGTTCTTGGTGTGACTGCACAATACCAGCTTGTTCTCCTGAGTCAGAGGAGGTCACTGCCACAGCAGCCGCGGTACTTCTTGTTCTTTTTAAAGTCCATTCGTCTTTTCCACTTGTTTTCCTCCTGCTTTTCTTCTTCCTGGACCTGTCCTCATATTCAGCCAGCTACTTTTCCTATCTATTGTCAGTTTTCTGTCTTCATTTCTCCTTCTTTTTTTCCTCCACTTCAGTCTTGCATACTATACATTTTGCATTCTATTCCAGCCAAATGCATGCATATGTACTATGCATAAGACTGCCAGAGTAAAAACTGGAGAGGGCTAATATTAGTATACCCTACAGCTCTCCTGCTGGATATGCAGTTTCATAATTAATATCTAGAGTTGGGCGTGTTTTGGGATCATGATGACCTGCATAAACGAGAAGTTATATATATGTAGGAGTCACATTGACTAGAGGACAGGCAGAATCCTGAATAAAAATAAGGAAATAGGCTTGCTGATCATGTTGCTCCTCTCAAGGTTCCATGTATTGCTACATAAAATGGAAGCAAAGGAGTCCCATCGAAAAACAGTGACCAAAACCTTTACTTCACCTTGTGACAATGTTCCTATATACCCTTCTTGCTTGATCATTAAGAGATTGTCTCAGATCTAATCAATGTATTGTCAGTCTGGACCTGTGACCATCAGCCATTCCGGACCCTTTTTGTCAATCTCCTGAGAAAACCATCAAAGATTTGTCACACCGAATATAACACAACACGTCCCTTGAGGGTATGAAATGGAGTATAAATATCTGCCTCCAACCCTATCCACTATGTTCATAGACCACATGTTCACAGACCAGAGCTCCCTCTGTGTAACCATCAGACACAGTCTGTCTGAGCCACTACACTGTGCTAGATGCAGTGCTGCATTTTCGACAGATTTCTTGTCAGGATTGGGAATTATCACCCTCTTTAACAACCATCTTCTCCCTATCCAGCCTGCCACACCTCTCTCCAATAGCCTTGCATGATATGGTTCTTGTGTGTGCATGCATGCTTGTATATTACTAAACAAAACACTATTTTTTTTTTACTGAAACTGGAGCACACTCCACAGTTAGTACTAGTATATATAGGTGAAAATATCCCTGCTGTTACCCTCCCCTTCCAGGCCTCCTTTTGAGCTATCATTTCTATCATTTCCCCAAATTTCAAGGAGATGATGACATTGTGAGTGAGGACCCCCAACATCCCCCACCTTTAGGATAACACTCCTTTAACTTTAATGGTTAGTAGAAGAGGGGACTTCAGCAGCTCTTGTTTGTTACTGGTTGCAGAATAAGCAACAACTGCTGAAATTCCAGTTTTTTTGTACAACAGTTAAAGGCACAGGAGCTCTTCCTGGTATTCAATTTGGCAGCCTTAAATGAGGAGTCCCTCTTGTTCTGTGTGACAGGAGAGGGAAGGTGATGAGGATGGAGGACAGGGGGAAACTGGGTGGCTTGTGGCACTGAAGCCCACTTGAAAATGACCTGAGGCCCACTGGTGGTTCTTGGCCTATTACTGGAGAAAATGGGATCTAAAAATTCAGCTATGCCCTCCATCTGCAGACTGCAGTTGAACACAAAAAGTCTGTTAGAAAAATGTATTCATTGCACATAGGACCCACAACATCTCTGTGCATGATATGGAACTGACACACAAGGCAGTCCAGAGCTTAATTTTGAGATTGGTTTTCAATAGAGGGCCATTGGTATTTGTCGCAGTTTAGTTTCAGCACCGCGCCGCCACCACTGCCATGGATACCAACAAATGTAGATGCTCAAGTTCCATTAAATGCAATGGCATAGTAAAATGTTGTCTCTTATATAAAAGGGCAAAATCATGGTTTGCTTTTTGGAATTTACTGTATATTTTTAAAAAATATTTTCAGACTGTGGATGCTTGAATCTGTGGATAAAAAAACCTATGGATATGGAGGGCTGACCGTACAAGTGGTTCTTTGATGGGGAGGAAAGATCCCTGCTCCTCAGCCCCCCCCCCGCCAACTTTCATTGTTTTGTGTATTTCCCACAACTCTTCACAATCATTGATCCCCTAGGTTACTTCTATACTAGCAGCCCTTGTTTTAGCCCTGGATATTAGGTTGTGAGTTATTTTTTATAACAAGGAGGGACTTCACCAGGATGCTCATATATTATACCTTGATTTCACAGGGGTCACATAAATCAGATTTGGCTTCTGTGACTGAGAGCAAACTAAACTCAGCCCTCACATTTGTGTTATTCTTCAGGTGTGTGTGTTGCGGGGGAGAAGAACTGGGCCCATTGGCAGGGTAACCCAGATCATTTGCTTTGTCCTGTGATGCCTTCAGAATCAGAGACAGTATGGCTTTGTACTTCAATTGCTGGGGAACACAGGGATCCTTTGGTACTGTACAAACATCTGGTTGGCTGCAGTGGGATCAGACTAGAGAGGCCTGAGGTCTAATCTAACAAGGCTCTTCTTATGTACTGCACTTGCAGGTTTACTAGCCATCAGTGTAGCACCACCAGACGTGAGCCCCAGAGGTATATAAACATAGTGTAAAAAGGAGGGACAGAGGGGGAGAAAAAATGTTACAGCACCTTTAACACTAACTGGTTTTTTATTTTAGCATGAGCTTTCACGGACAGCAACCTTCTTCTTCAGATGCAGTACTAAATGGTATTAAACCCTCAGGTACCAAGCATATTTATACAGTTGTAGGAATGGGGTAGAAAGTACAGGCTGAATATCCCTTATCTGGAATTCTGAAATCCAAAATACTGCAAAATCAATTTTTTTGAGCTCTGTACCTTACAGTAGTTGTGAGGCTAGAGAGAGGCGTTATTGGAAAGAGATCTATGAAATGGCAGAAGGCATGGATTTGTGCTAAGCATTGTTCTTGGATTCTTGTCATTTCACAGATCCCCAATCTCTCTCCATTATTGTCTCATTATGTATATGCAAATACATGTATTCCAAAATCTGGGGGGGAAAATCTGAAATACATAACACATCTGGTCTCAAGCATTTTGGATAAGGAAGACACAAACAGTAATAGGATGCAGAACACAGGTACAGTATAGCATGTGACTGATTGTCACAGAATGCAGCCAGGGATGTGCAGCTCAACACTAGGGAAAGGAATGATATTATAATATCTATTTTAATATTGAGCATCTCATGTGTCAGGAAAACCTAATGAGAATTCTAGGTGGGTGTCAATCTTTGTAGATGGGGATTTCTTCTGTGTATAAAAATGTGTATGAGTTTTCTGCACAGAAAACAAGATTTTCTACACAGATCACTGCATTTCTGCACAAAAAGCAAGTTTCCTGCACAGAAACAGCATTTTCTGCACAGCAAATAACATTTCTTTGCTGAACATGTTGCTTTCTGTGCAGGAAACTTGCTTTTTGTGCAGAAAGTGAAATTTTCTGAACAAATAATAATAATAACATTTTGGCATGGAATAAGGCCCAAATTACAAATAAGTTTTTTTTTTAACACTGCTCAGTTTTCAATGGCTCTCTTCCAGTGTGGAGAAAAATAGTAAAATTATTGCCTGGGAGAACAAAATGTACATTTTAATTGTCAACACTAGTCAACATATTGTTTTGCTTTCATCCCAATGCACTGCATTTCCCACTTTCTGCTGCAAATATGAGCAACAACTGGAGTGACGTGAGGAAGTGATGACTGGATCCCTTGGATAACAGGACACATTCCCTTTGACACACTCTTTCTGACACTTTTACACCCAACATACTGTTGAAGAGGGGGAATACAATTCGTGGGAGAGGAAAAGACATCCTCCACTTGAGACAGGGACAGTGATGCCCCGCACTTCCATTTCAGCTCAGCACTGTCTTGTTAGTAACACCTTGATCAGACTTTTCAGCATCACACTGCATTTCTTTTACAGAACTTGGATCTGACAGTGTTAAGCAAGAGGGAGAGATTGCAAAATAGAAAGAAAGGAGAGAGGGAGGAAAGTAGTAGGGGAGGCCAAGTTTCTCCATCTAAGCCCGGAGGAAGGGCAGTAGTAGGATGTTCAGATTACAGAGTTTCTCTGAAGTGAAATCATAACAGGGTGGCCTGATGGTGGCTTGACTCAGTGTAAGCTATTGCTCATGCTGTGGGCTGGGCAAGGTCTGGAAAGATGTGCAGGCAGACTATATATGCATGTTGGAGGCTTGCAGAGCACATGGTCACAGTGCCAGTGACCTGCCAAAAGAGGCCCGGGGGGGAGTTAGATAATACTGAGGGAGGAGAGGGCGTTGTTTGGCAAAAGAAGGGGTGTTTCATTGCTATCCCTTTCACTGGCGGTATCTCTCTCCAAATGATTACATCAGCTTTGCAAATATACATGTACATAGTGATATGTGTGTTACTAAATGTTTATAAAATAAAATAGAAGAATCAAGAGATAAAAGTTTGTGGGCAGAAACAAAGAATATTATAAAATGGAGGGGAATTAATTTTTGGACTATGTTGGTCATGCTGCATGGAAGGTAATGGGAACTACAGTTCAAAAAAGTAACTTCACAAATGCTAGATTTGTTAGACAAGCCAAATAACAAAAAATGTTACTGTCTTTTTCTTCCAGGTTGTTTCTGAATATGATTATCATCTTCACTCAGTCGTGCATGATAGTCCCTAGTTAAAAAGAAAAAAGAAAAGAAAGCCAGGCTACAGACAGAGTCTAGGAACTTCAGTTGACACATTTAATAAAAGCTAGTGTACACAAAGGTAGGATTGGCAGTTTCTTGGGTAGCACCTGTTCCTATCACTTTGATATGAAGATGTGATCTATGGGTTTGGTTTGGTAATAAGGATTTGCTTCTTCATAGAATAGTGAATAGAACTGCTAATAATAGGTAGCACTGAAAGCCAGCAAGATGTAGTGGTTTGAGCACTGGACTATGACTCTGGAGATCAGGTTTGATTCCCAGCTCAG
The DNA here is from genome assembly GCF_019175285.1 of Sceloporus undulatus. NCBI lineage: Eukaryota > Metazoa > Chordata > Lepidosauria > Squamata > Phrynosomatidae > Sceloporus > Sceloporus undulatus. The sequence goes on along the minus strand of NC_056527.1, from coordinate 85,486,602 downwards.
CAATGGAAACTCACTGGGTTACCTTCACCAAGTCATACACTCTCAGCCCCAGAAAGCCCCATGATAGGTTCATATTAGGGCAGGGGTAGGCAACCTTTTTGACCCAGAGGGCGGGTTGCTGTCCCTCAGACAACTGGGAGGCTGAAGACAAAAAATAAATAAATAATTAAAAAAATTATATAAATAAATAAACCGGGACAAATGTAGGACAAAATTTTCAAATGGAGAACACATTTTTTTAAAAGATGGAGGACACCCAGAAAAATTTGCTGATTTTTTAAAAAATGTTAATATAAATGCATGTTTCTGAGGCTTCAATAGACAATTGCTCCCCTTGCCCCCCTTGCCTGCCGCTTGCCCCTGCTTCCTCCCCCTTGCCCCCCTTGTCTGCCTCCTCCTGATAGGCCAAAGGCCCCGGCGGCAATCAGCGGCAGGACCGGGCTGGGGCCGGTCCCAAGGCCTCGCCGGGCCGGATCCGGTCCACGGGCCGTAGGTTGCCTACCCCTGCATTAGGGTACAGGGCTCCCCCGGGTTACGAATTTAATTCGTTCCGCGGCGCCATTTGTAACCCGAAAAGCATTCGCAAGCCGAAGCCCCATAGGCGCTAATAGCGAAAGCCGCGATTTGGTGTGAAAAAGCGCCGAAAAGCACCAAAAATTTTTTCGTAACCCGAAATAACCTTCGTAACCCGGAACAATTATTTTTAATGGATTTTTTTCGTAACCCGGAAATTTCGTAACGCGGCGCATTCGTATCCCGGGGTACCAGTGTATCCCTAAGTCAGAAATGATTTGAAGGCACACAAGAACACAAATTGTAGCATTCTGACTTTTTAGAGAACCAGCATTGTGAAGTTGTTTGAACATTGAACTACAGCTCTGAAGAATCCTCATTCAGTCATTGAAATCCACTGGGTGAACTTGGGCAAGTCACACTCTCTCAGCCTTAGAGGAAGCAAAAACCCTTCTGAACAAATCTTTCCAAGAACTCTCAATTATAGGGTCACCATACACTACAGCATACAGCAATGGAAACTCACCTTGGTGACCTTCACCAAGTCACACACTCTCAGCCCCAGAAAACACTATGGTAGGTTCACCTTGATGGCACATAATACCTACTACCATAGATAGTACTTTAAAAATAGCAGGGGGAGGGAGAGGATTGGAAAGATCAATGCAAGAGACATCAGCCACAGAGTACTAGTTAATCGTTTTAATTTTTGTTACTATAGGTCATTGGAGGTCATAATAGCTAAGGGTACATAATTACTCTGTTGGGATTGAAGGAAATAAAATACCTTTCCCTGACCTAAACTAGGCACTAAATATTTCCTAACTGTTTAGTTATTTAAAAATAAAATAAAATAAAGTGACCAAAGAAATACACCCAAATTAATCCTAACAGTAGATTTAGCCCATTAATATTGTTACAAAGTTCACATAAGTTTTCAGGATCTGATTGTGAATTAGAATCCTCCACTTTTTGAGGCATAGACAGACATCTGAGAAATGCCACATTGTTCATATATCATCTTGCAACACACTAGCATGCAATCACCACCTACTCACCTGCCTCTTCCAGGCTTTCAAAGCTGCCATGCCTCTCCACATTCACACCTTCCAAGGTATAATAGCAGAGGTAGCACCAGAATCATAGAAGGGACCTCATTCAGTACCTGAAATAGGAATCCAGAGCTAGAGCATCCTCAATAGGTGGTGTCCAATCTCTATTGAAAGATCACCTGGGAAGAAATTGTCATCTCTCTTTGGTTCCACTGTCAAATAACTTCTACAGTTAAGAATTGTTTCCTTTAATGTTCATCCGAAATCTGTGCCTTTGTTTTTGTCAAATTGATTTTGACTTATGGTGACTGTATTTATGAGAGACCTCCAGGTCCTCCTATCAGTTACTGCCCTGCTCAGGTCTTGCACACTCAGAACTGTGCCTTCCTTGACTGAGGACCCGAACAGACAGGCCAAAATAAAGCTGCTTTGTGTCACTTTGGAGGTATGCTGTTTAAATGATGCATGCGTCCTAAGAAGCTGGAAGCTGTGCCAAAGCCATGCTCCAGTCCTAAGGACTGGTGCGCAGCTTTGGCGCAGCTTCTGGACTCTTAAGATGCGTGTGTCATTTAAACAGCATACTTCCAAAGAGACCCGAAGCAGATTTATTTTGGCCTGTCTGTTCGGGCCCTGAGTCTACATTTGGGATGTGGTCTTCCTCTCTCTGCTGCCTTCTACCGTATCAAGCACAATTATCTTTTCTGGTGAGTCATGTCCTCTCATTATATGTCCAAAATATGACAGTCTCGTATTAGTCATTTTGGCTTCTAGGGAGAGTTCTGGTTTGATTTGCTGTAGGACCCATTTATTTGTATTTTTAGCAGACCATGGTATCTGCAGAACTCTTCTTCAGGACTACATTTCAATTGAGTTGATTCTCTTCCTAGCCACTTTCTTCATTGTCCAGCTTTCACAACATTCCTTCTATGATATGGACCAATTGGATTCCCTTAAAGAAAGCTTCTTGCTGAGGAGCAATACAGGATGCAAGAATGCATCCAGACCTTGTAGCAGGATTGCTCCGATGCTTCTCCAATGCCTGTCAGAAGCATCTGTAGCTATAATTAATGGCTTGTGGAAGCCAAGCACCATCAGTACTTTATCTGCCATAAGACCTTGTTTCAGTGCATCCTGACACTGAAAGTCTGTCTTTCTCCAGTCCTTCTGTACCATCTTCCAGGCACCAGATACTTTCTGATCTTGAAAACTTAGCGGCGAAACAGATGTCCCTGAAGGAGCAGCGTCATGCCGCCTCTTTGATCACTGGGTTAGGGCCACACCATGTCCCCAACCTGACATTTCCCCAGCTCTAAAGAAGTGGCAGAAAGCAATTCTGTGGCATGGTGCATGTCAATGCCGTGCCATGGAAACACCATGACGCTGGCGCACATGCGGTCAACTGTGCAGCTTTCCAGCAGTTTGGGAACATGTCTGTCTGAACACCACGCCCCCCACACCACCAGGAAGCTGGCGCTTACTGCCCATCTGTTTTGGCCCTTAGCGGGGTCAGCTTAATACTTAGTATCCACAAATTTTGGTATCCACAGGAGGTCCTGGAACCAAACCCCAGCGGATACCAAGGGCCCAGTGTATGTCCAAAGTGCCACAGTGACAGTTTAGTCATCTTGGGCTTCTAGGGAGAATTCAGCCTTGATTTGCTGTAGGACCTATTGATTGATTGATTGATTGATTGATCAGGCTTGATTTGCTCTAGGACCTATTTATTTGTCTTTTTAACCGTCCACAGTATCCACAGAACTCTTCTCCAGCATCATGATGCTAAATGTGTTACTTGCAGTTATGTGGATTGTTTAAGTGGTATAAACAGCAGCTTCTAGGGAGGCACAATCAGGAGCAGAAATAATGCATGCAAGAAAGGGGAAAAGGATGCAATACATTGGGCAGGGGAAGAGGAAGTTAGTACCCTGGAAATGAGCATGGCTTGTTGGCTGGCACCTTGTGTACCTAAAAAGGTAGGGCTTATAAGAAAATACACTATATTTTCTTATAGGCCCTACCTTTTGGGGATTCATTGATTGTTAAGGTAGAAAACTACACATAACAAATGGTTTCACATACATAAAAGAGACATTTTTACAAGCTGTTTGAAGAAGGATTTTTTTCATGTTGACAAAGCCAGGTTCATCTGCTTCATGCCAGAATGCTGTAACTCCAGGGCTTGGGCAAAACAGATGTACCAGATTGGTTGTTGGTATATTAGAGAAGGCCCTATCTTATGTCCCCACCAACCATAGTTGTGAATGTAGTGGGACTGAAAGAAGGTTCTCTCTTGAGGATCTCAAAGCCTGGGCAGGTTCATATCATTCAGTCTGTCAGATAGACTGGACCTTTGCTTTCTAAGCAAGTTTCTAATTCTTAAAGGTGCAGATATAGACTGGAAAGTGTGAGCAGAGGGTCTGGTAGAGAAAACGGATGGCAAGCCAAGTAAGATCGTGAGCAGGAAGCTGCTGGAGGACTTTGACACTTTACAAACTGTTTTCCTCATCTCCCAAGTTAGAAGCAGTAAAATAAATTAAGCAAAAGATTTGGCTAGATTAAGTATTTTCATATCAGCTTGTAGAATTGAACTTGTCATAATACTGAATTTAAAGCATGTTGGGGTAGAATATGCAGTGCTTATTAATCTTGTATGACTACAGATTGAACCAAAGTGGTACAGTGGTTTGAGCATAAGATTTGGGTTCTGGAGATCATGGTTTGATACCTGCTCAACCTTAGAAATCCACTGAGCGATTTTGGGCAAATCACACATTCTCAGCTGCAGACAAACCTGTGATAGGGTTGCCTTAGGCCGGGTCACCATAAGTCAGAAATGACTTGAAGGTTCACAACAACAACACAGCAAACCCACAGATCTGGTATAGTCAGCTTTATGACCAGCGTTCAGATGTATTCTGAATGGGAAAGAGCCATAATAGGGGGGGCTGCTTCTGCTACTGTTATTAGAACCAATACTCCACAGATATTATTGTGTGTATGTGTGTGTGTGTGTGTGTGTGTGTGTGTGTGTGTGATGTAGTGGCTGGAGTGTTGGACTACAAGCATGGAGACCAGGGTTCAAATCACCACTGGATACTCACCAGATGGCCTTGTGTAAATCACATTCTCAGAGGAAGGCAAAGGCAAATCCCCTTTGAAGAAATCTTGCCAAGAAAAGCATGTGATAGATAGGTTTGTCTTAGCGTTACCGTCAGTTGGAAACAACTTGAAGGCACACAACAACAAGAACCAATACTTTACTGACTGTCCTTCTCTTTATAGGCCATATAATTCCTTCTCTCTACCATTTCTTATCAGAGAGGGGGGAAATGAAATTAAAATATGTGTCATAGTGCAGGGTGGATGGGAACTGAATTTTCCACGCAGAAATGTAAACATTTGCCAAACATTTTCCAAATATGCGCTAAGATCATTACAGCTAGAATTTCTGAATCAGAAGTCTGGGAGGAAAAGTGTGGGCAGACATTATTCATTCTAGTGCTCTTGTCAGTGCTCCAAATAAATTCGGGAACATGGTAGGATTGTTGTGCCCAGATGTGTGATGGTGACCATCTGGGTGTCACAAGTAGTGTTTCCAGGTCAAGAGCATTCAAGACCCTGGATTTCAGGGCCAAAACTTAAGGATGGTCCCTGATGAGGTCATTAAGCATGATACATTATACAGCAGCCACAATTAATCAGAGCATGTCATTCACATTTAAAAAACAAACACAAAATCTCATACAGTAGGGAAAATGGTTGTAAATTAAATGTTCCATGGCTTTGTTTTTAACAACTTTCCAAGTACCTTTCCAAGTACCCCCAAACCCACAAAAAAAAAAAAAAGCTATAGAAGGGAAACTGTTTAGCTAAGAGTTGGGGATGGTATGAGGAGAAGAAGGACAAGAAAAAGAGAGAAGTAAAATCAGTAATAGAAAGGAATCAAGCACCTAACCGGAGCTGAAGAAGTTATTCATGTCAGGCTTTTTGCTAACAGTGGTGCAAGCCATGTGTGCCTCAACAGCTGGATTGCAAGTTCATTTATTTAGAATAAGGTGAAGAAGGTGAAAGCAGAACTGGGAAATATGATAGGAAATGCCACAAAGCAGCACTCTTAAGGCAGTTCAGTATTTTCTTGCAGTGCCCACCCCTTCCTGTTACAGCTTGAAAAACCTGAAATGAGGGAGAAAGGAACAGAATTATATACTGGAGGACCCCAACATAGAGAATCTACAGGGGCTTCTGTGAAGCAGCTTGCAGACAGCCGAAGCCAACAACATAGTGATTCCCCCCCCCCCCTTTTGGGGAGAGCAACTCTCTTGCCCTCGGATTTCTTCTGCTCACCTTTAGGACTTAAAAAGAGGGACCATGCCTTGAGATCTCAGAACCCTAACCACAGGAGAACTGTCAATGTGTGTTCCATAAGTTATTAGGAATATATATTGTCCAATTCAGCAGTGGTTTTATTATTTCACTTGTTTTTTAGTGATAATTTTGATTGTCCAGTTATTTTTAAATGCTGCTGTTAGTCCAGTGATGGCGAACCTATGCCACGCGTGCCAGAGGTGGCACTCAGAGCACTCTCTGTGGGCACATGTGCCATCGCCTCAGCACAGAATTTGCCAGAGTTTATTACTAGCAAGCCAGAGGGACATGGCACTTTGCAATAAATAAGTGGGTTTTGGGTTGCAGTTTGGGCACTCGGCCCCTAAAAGGTTCACCATCACTGTGTTAGTCCATTACATGATATTTTAGTGGAAAGGCGGGCTAAAAATTGAATGTATGTATGCATGTAGGATAGCTACATGAAAACATAATTTAAAATAAGTCTATAAAAAAAGGTGCTGGCTGCATGTCGTTTCTGAATCTTTTCACTTATGTTCCTTGTCTATTTTTAATCAGCCTCCATCAGAGATGGGTAATTCTTCCATTTCCCCCTCCATTTACTGTGATGGGAGTGTTTAATCAGCCACAGTACATTGGCACAGCAGAATTACCTGTTCTCCGATGGCTGCCTGTTGCTTGGGTAATTTTTCTTTTTTGTACATACTGAAACAAGCTGGTTCAGATTAAGAGTGAAGTCTGTCTTTAATTTGAATTAAGAAGCGTCACGGTTTTCAGAAGCCTGGAAAACAATTGTGTGGAACAAATGGGACCAGATCATTAATTGTCAGCGTTCCAGAATACCACCAGTCACAATATCTTCAAGCATAGATTTGTGACAAATCAGGGCTGGTTCATACATGTTCATCAGATAAGGAGAATGATGTGCATGTTGAATCAGCAACCACAGATACAACATCACAGAAAAAAAGTTTCACATCTCCTGAGACCCATTCCGTTTCAGTGGTCTCATTTCCTACGTTGATCACATATAGCTAAATAAGGTAAGGTACATGCATGAGAACCAGAAAATAGACACATAGAAATGTTGTGTTACAAATGTACAGTTTCTCCCCTACACTGACATGATCCCCCCCAGTAAGTATGATGTTGTGTTCAGTGAATAAAAAATTATTATTATTATTATTATTATTATTATTATTATTTATTAAATTTTTATTTTTTTATTATTATATTTATTCTCCAAGGCTGGGACTCAGGGCAGCTTACAACATTAAAAAACACCATACAGTTAAAAACATACAAAGAAATAACAGCATCCTCCTTTTGCAATTAAAAATGCAATTGGCTAGAAGTCTCTTCCTTATTTCAGGGTACCTTTGCTTCACTCAGAGCCTACTTAGTTGATCAAACTTCAGAACCAGCTTAGTTTGTTCTTCTGCAGGTTGAACAAGTGAGATGTTGTCAGAGTTTACTGTCTCCGAACCGGTTATTCCAGGAGTTTTGAAACCTCTAAAGCACAAGGAACTAAGGCACACAAAGGCAATTCTGGATTCTTCCCAGCTCAGGTTTACGTTATTTGTTTTGAGCACATCGTATCCCAGACTGTGAATTCATATTTAAAATAAGAGAAGTATCCTTCACCACAAGGATGGGTTTTTTAAAAAAAGAAGCACCACTCTTGTATCTGTTGTAGTTACTATGATTATGCTTTGTTAGACCATACAGAACAATAGGAGATACAGTTGGCCCTCTGTGTCCACGGATTATTAATTCTCAAACATCTATGGCTTGAATACACACACACACACACACACACACACTCTCTATATCCAAAAAAGCAAACCTAGATTTTGCCATTTTATATGAGGGACACCATTTTACTATGCCATTGGATATAATGGGACTTGAGCATCCATAGATTTTGGTATCCATGGCAGGTCCTGGAACCAAACCTCAGCAGATACCAAGACTCCACTGTACAACCTTTTATATGTTAAGATTTTTATTTATTTACAATTAATTTGCATATTGAGGGATGGGTGTTGTTGTTGTTTTGCAATACATTGTATTTTATTTAGTTTTCTAGTGAAGACTGAATTTATTTGTATTCTCTCTTGTCAATGGGGCAACAAATTTGCTCCATGTAATTTAGGCCAATCTTAAAGGGAGCTATTCAAGGTTTTGTTAACTGTGTGGGGCCTCAAAAAGCCATACTGTTGCCAGATAGTGACACATGTTACTACTAGAGCATAAGCTTTATTGGTGGTAAATGATGCAGCAGATGGTCTACAGCAGAGAAGCCCCTCATCCTTTTCACAGATAGAGTCCAGCATCCCCTCACAGATAAAGGTCCCCAAAGAACTAATTCTGCCCAGATTATTCCCAATCAGCAAATTCCTGGCTGAATAGGGCCCCTGGGCTGAAGTGCACCCTCCCACCCTCCACCAGACATGAGTGATGGAAGAAGATGGACTCCCAAGAGTTATAAGGTGCAGAAGAAAATCAAAATGTGCAAACATGACCCATCTTCCCTCCCCAGGGCTATGAGGACTGTACAAGCAGGGTAGTAACAAAATAATATTCACACACACACCCAGTTTCATAGAATCATAGAGGTGGAAGAGACCACAAGGTCCATCCAGTCCAACCCCCTACCATGCAGGAACTCTCAGTCAAGGCATACCCGACAGATGGCCGTCCAGCCTCTGTTTAAAGACCTCCAGGGAAGACCTCCAGTTTGTTACCAGCCTTCATATCTTTTCCTAGCCTCAAAGTGTCAAGTTTGCTAATGCAAACAGTATCAAAGAAGGTCACTAATACAGATTAATCTTTACTACACTGCTAGACAGCTAACAAGGACTCCAAAACCCATCTGCTTGTCCACAGAGGCCCAGTTGACTAAGGGAGCTGTCCAAGGTGCTGAAACTATTTGGGATCCAAAATAACAATCTACAAAAGAGAGTACAGTACTGGTTTGTGTCTTTGTGCCTTTTTGCCTGTGTCTATGTCTAATCAGACCCCATCTGAGATGGAGAATTCTGGTTTTTCAATGTGACTGGAATATTTACTCAATCCCAGTTGTTGTTGTTGTTGTTTTCGAGTTGATTCCAGCTTATGGTGACCCTAAGATAAATCTGTCACAGGGTTTTCCTTGGCGAGATTTGTTCAGAGGAGGGTTGTCTTTATCCTCCTCTGAGGCTGAGAGAGTGATTTGCCCAAAGTCACCCAATGGGCTTCCGTGGCTGAGCGGGGATTTGAACCTTGGTCTCCAGAGTCATCGTCCAGTGTTGAAGCCATTGCACCAAGCTGGATCCAGTACATTGGACAGATTTGCAGGTTCAGAGTGGATTCAGTGCCAACTAATATGGAAGTCACCAGCTGCCACTGGATATTATAAATATAAACTAATTCCTTTTGGTTGTGCCACATCCAATGCTACAGCTAGGTCATTCTGGACTTAATGGTTCTGTGGGGATTAGTCCTTCAATTAAAATATGTAGTTTGTTTTGGCACCAGAGCTCTCCGACAGAGAAGGCTAAATAGCTCATGAAACTCCAGTTCTCAGAATTCCCTAGCACTGAGCCATGGCAGTTAAAGTGGTGTCAAACTGGATTATTTCTGCAGATCGGATGCAACCAGAGAAAGAAAAAGGGAGCGAAGTGAACTGCCACCGACCGCTGTCTTCCCACACGCTGCTGATCTGCCAAGCTGTGACTGTTCTTTGCAGAGGCCATTAGGCCCATCTGCTCTGTGAGCCAGCAAAAAGAAAAACAGAAGCAAAGCAAACTGCCTTAGCAGCTTTTGAACATGCTGCTGCCTCATCAAGCAGGGACTGGATTTTTCCTCCTCTGGCAGAGGCCATTACTTTAACTGTCCTGCTGTGAGCAGCAGAGGAAGACATGAACTGATAGGACTGCCACTTCTTTGAACTGGCTCCTATTTTAATGGTATATTGTTGTCCCTACATATTTAACGTTAAGCTGTTCTGGAAGCCTTGCAGGATGAACAATAGAATAAACAATTATAACATCATAAATACACAGGTCAACCAGCTCAGAGGACACAGCTGGCAACATTTTTCTTTAACACCATTTAAAAAAAATATATTTTGAGCTTTCAAGAAGTACCGAAAGAAGGTGAGTTATGGGAATACTCATTCTGCCTAATTGCTCCAACAAGGGACCACATTAAGAGCGAAGGAGTTATTATTATTACTTAACATGGCTTCAGCCCTTTTTAATTGACAAAGCACTTTGTAACCTTTAAGTCATCCACTCTCAGGAGACCAAGTGCCTTACTGCATTAAAAACAAACTTGCAACAGCCCATTTTTTTTCAGTGTCTCATTGTCCAGAATGGAGACTTTTAGACATCCTGCATTTGGAGATCTGTCTCCATATTGTTGTTGTTGTTGCTGTGTGCCTTCAAGTCGTTTCCGATTTATGGAGACCCTAAGATGATCCTTGGCACATTGCTTCAGACTTCAGAGAGGAATTGCCATTGCCATCCTCTGAAACTGAGAGTGTGTGACAAGACCAAGATCATCCATTGCTCCCTTCTGTAGAAATAATGATAATAATAATAATAATAATAATCCCTCTCTTTTCCCAGAACTGAGACTTGTAGAACTGGGATTTGTAGTTTGGTAAAGCACCAGCATTATTATTATTATTATTATTATTATTATGTAGAAGGGAGGCATGGCAGTTAAAGTGGTGTCAAACAGGTTTATTTCTGTAGTCTTTATTGTTGTTGTTGTTGTAGCTTCAAAGGGCAGTCCTAAGGCGAACCTATCATGGGGTATTCTTGGCAAGATTTGCCTATTATTATTATTATTATTATTATATTTATATCCTACTCTTTTCCCAGAACTGGGACTTATAGACCTGGGATTTGTAGTTTGGTGAAGCACTAGCACTAGTATTCTTGGCAAGATTTGTCCATTATTGTTATTATTATTATTATTATTATTACTGACTTAAGGTGAGGTATTCTTGGCAGGATATGTCCATTATTACTGTATTACTATTATTGTTATTATTGACTTAAGGTGAGCCTATCACGAGGCAAGATTTGCCCTGAGGCTGAGGCAATGCGACTTGCTGCTGCCCAAAGTCACCCAATGGACAGAGATACTCCCAGAGAAAGGAAACAGATTAAATTTTGGCGGGAACAGGCTCTAACGGCCCCCACAAGCAGCCAATCAACGACTAGTATGCAAAAGAGCGCCTCCTGGTGTGTTGCGAGGCCTTTTTGACCCCTCGGAGCTCCCGTAGGGTTCCCGGAAGTGGCGCGGTCGCTAGGCAACGCGTTGCCTAGCAGCGGCGTGGCGTCCTCCGCGGGTTAAAGATGGCGGACGCGGAAGGCGAGGCTTTGCGGGGGACCTTCCCCAGCTTCATGGCGGAAGGGACAATACTCAGCCAACGCGGGGAGCTGACCAAGGCCCTCGCCTGCTACACTTACGTGAGACATAGGACATATAGTCCCTCCGCACTGCAGCAGTAACCCGGTTTGATACCGCTTTAACCTTGCCGTAGCTCAAGGCTGTGGAATTCTGGGAATGGTCGCTTGTTGTGCCCAGAGATGGGCCACAACATATTATTAATAATAATAATAATAATAATAATATATTTTATTTATTATTATCATTATTGTCATTATTACTAAGCTTTATTTATAGCTTAATAATAATAATAATAATACATATTTTATTTAATATAATAATTTATTTATTATTATTTGTTTTATTTATTATTATTTATTTTGAGCATGACTATTTATTTATTTATTTATTTGTTATTAAAAAATAAACTTCTAGGGGTAGCCATGTTGGCCCTATAGCAAATCCAATAATATCCACACCGTGATACCTTTATGGAGCCAACCAAAATGCATAATTATACTTGTCCATAGGGAAGCATTGGAGGATATCCAGTAACACCCAAACCGTGATACCTTTATGGGACCAACCAAAATGCACAATTACATGTTGCAAGCTTTCCAAGTCCCACTGGCTTCTCCATAAGGCAAACAGGAGAAAGAAATGGAAGATGTTAGTCATAGGTCTGCATTTTCTGTTTCTGGTCTTAGTTCAGATGGTAGGGAGGAGGGCTATCTGCAGGCTGGCACCTCTCCCTTTTTTGGCCATGGGGTCACTGGGAGATTTTCAAAGTCAAGGAAACT
>NC_056527.1:85372630-85469508 GCF_019175285.1 Sceloporus undulatus | reverse complement strand
GAAGGGGGGTTAACATAATATTCAAATATCTTTTGCTTACAATTTAAACATGCTGTTTTCCAAAAAGTTTGTTTGCTATTGTTTGTAGTAGGTACTTTCTATGTATTTTATAACCTCTTGAGAGTATATTCTCTGTTGCTAGGCCCTTCTTCTGTGAAACTGGAGAACAGAGGAGACATCTGCTTTCTGAGTCGTCAGGCAGAGGTATGGTCTGACCACCTTTTCCCAAAGTAGGTGTCTGACCCTTCACTTAGGCGGGAAGAGAAATCATGGCAAGTGGTCCAAGGCACTGGGAAAGGTTGGGGAGGGGGTAATCATGTGAGGAATTACAGAGGCTATAATATTAAATTGTCTGCTTGAAGCTAATGTCCCACTAAAGATTAAGCAATGCTTCTATCCCACTCAAGAAGCAGGTTGGTCAGGATGAAAGTTAGCAGCATAATTATGATAAGACTGAAGTGTTATAGCGGTTGTCTTTCCCCAAAGCAAGCTTTGGGTAGTTGTCCTTCAAATCTGTTTGGTCTCTTCTGTGGCACCTTATTTCCTAAAAGGCTTACAGATCTCAGGGCCCTAACAGAGCAAGCATTGCACTGTAGGAATGAAGTAGGGTTGAGGAACAGCTTGAATCTCTTTATCTATGTTATCTAATGTGGGAGACCATCAATTTTGTTTTTCTATAGATATCTGGACTAGTACTATATTGCTACAACTGTTTCTTTTCCTGTAAATTTGCCATGAACTAGCGGCTGTTGGTTTGTGGACAGGCATCTGTCCATGGACCACCGCTTTGAGTAGCACTGTCCTAAAGGGAACTTAGCAACAGTCCAGTCAAATCAGAGGTAACCCATTGATACTGTTAAATATGCCACTGTCCAAATATATCATAGAATCATAGAATTGTAGAGTTGGAAGAGACCGCAAGGGCCATCCAGTCCAACCCCCTGCCATGCAGGAAATCACAATCAATGAATTTTTGCACTGGGGGTGCAAATTTCTGCTCTTCTGGGGCGTATTTATTAGAACTTAAACAACTATGCTGAAGCTGGTGTTGCTTCAAAAACTAAACCAAATTTGAGATTTTTTTTTGAACTGAAAATACAGGCTTGTCTGTGTTTAGACAGGAAATAATATCACTTGTAAACATTTTGACACTTCCTTCTTGCCAAGGAGAGGTGTGCCAGTATTTTATAATTGCTCCCGCTCAAATGGATTCTAGGAGTGAAGTTCTGAAGTTTCATATGGATATGAATTTAAAATTTAGTAAACTTTCGTTGCAACATTCTTTTTTGTTTCTGTTGAAGCTGGTTTTAAAACAAAGTGATGATGATGACGACGATGCATTCATTCAATCTATTAGAGAGATCCTCCACCCCTCTGTGTGAGAAAACCTTCCTTGGAGGTCTTCAAGCAGAGGCTGGATGGCCATCTGTCGGGGATGCTTTGATTGTGATTTCCTGCATGGCAGGGGGTTGGACTGGATGGCCCTTGTGGTCTCTTCCAACTCTATCATTCTATGATTCTATGATTCTATGAAAACAGCATGAGGGGACTTCCTAGCCCCACTGTATTACGGAATGGTTTTCATTTTTCACCTATGTTTTAATGGGAATAAAATGTAGGCAGTGCCATAGCAGGGCAGAAGAATTATGAGAATAAGTGATAGCAGTTAGACAGGCTTAACTTTGGCTTATGTCCTAAGTCTTAAACACACACTTAAATATTTTTCATTTAAATCAGTGGGTTCTGAAAGTGCTGAGTATTTATGTGTGCTTCTACTATTTAGATTGGGTTTTTCCTAAATTATTAAAACCTTTGTATACAGTATATGGACTTCACAGTACAGCAGGTGTGTATTTCAAACCACAGTATATTTATATGTGAAGAGAGATATGAACTTCCTTGCTCATAGATCATCCTTTTAATGTCACTGCTACTTCCGAGGAGGAGTTACTAAGGTTTAAAAGTCAATATCATAACACTTTGAACCTTTTCAAAGTTTCTGTCCACAATAAAGATTGGAACCCCCTTCCTTTCTGTTATTCTGAACATTTCAGAATTCTAAATGATCTGCTTTAATCTATCTTGCTCCTTTTATTCTGTGATAGTTTTTCCAAACAGATCTCCTTGTAGTCTGATTTGCACCCGTTAAACCCTTTTATATCCACCTCATGTCCTATATTGGAAGAAAGGCAGGATATAATTAGTTAAATTAATAAATGAAATAAAGAATAAATGAATTTGCCTACCAAGATCCTACTTCACAGAGGAGTGCTGCAGAAAAGCAGGTAAAATCTGTTTCCGTAATTTTCTGTTATGGCAGAGTAAAAGAGCAAAACAGAAGCTTACTATCAAATTTACGAAAAAGGATGCTAAATATCTACGTAAACAACAGCAACCTGTGAGGAATGAGAAGACTGAACGGCAACTCCTTGGAGAACTCTATGTTGACAAGGCTTTTCTGGAGAAATTGCTCAAGGATGAAGGTTATCTTTTTCTCCATTTTTTATTGCTGGACATGGGAGCGTCGGACCTGTGAGTCTCCTCAGGTTATTTACTAGTTGCAAGCTGCCCTCTCCCATGACTATGATTGTGGGTTGCAGAGGTGGTATGCTTTAAAGAGATTTTTCTAACCTTTAAAACTATGTTCTTGGGGTTCTTCAGTGAGAGTTCTTCAATAAAGGCAGCCACACTTCCATGAGCAGCTGCTGGCTTGTTGTACATCAGCAATGTACAGCTTCAGGAGTGTGTAATTGGTAGGCTATACACTGAATTCATGAGGTGGATAGCAGAGTAAAAAAAAAGAGAACTAGTTAGTGCTTCAGGTAAATTGTGTCTTTGTTCTAAAATGCTCCATCGTTCTTTGCAATTTGCAGACTTTCCTTAATAGACAAATGAACACAGAAAGTGTTCTTGAAGGTAAAGATTTTGAAAGCCATTGCTCTAAGGGTTATAAACAGCATGTCTCAGGATAGCATTGCTATCCTTGGAGGCATATGCAAGGTAGCTCAGCTATAATGCCAAAACATAATTTAACATTACATGTATGAGCAGCAATGAGCTTTGGCAGTACGACCTTTCTGCTCCATTTACATTCTTTGATGCCTTTCCATTGATCTTGGTTTGAAGCAAATGATAGTTTGCTGTCTCATCTGGACTAGCAGGCTGTGGTTTTCTCTTGCTCAGCAAATGAAAGCTGGATCATGATTTTGGGTTTGCAGTTCAACCATGGAGTTTGTTGCTGAATGAATGGAGCAAATGATGGTTTGTTTCAAACTAGGATGGGAAGTCGAGAAATGAAGCACCAAACGGGAAGTGGGTGACTGCGTGAGCCAAAAGCTCCTGATTATTCATTCATATAACTTCACCCATGGTTTCAAATTATGTATGAATAAACTCATTTTTATTGCTATGTGCCTTGCTTATGTTCATACTTGATGATAGGATATATATCTTTGATTAATAAACACATTAATCGAATAAAATCTAGTGTTATATGCTGAACTGATACTGCCGTGTTATAGAGAATAAAAAAAGCAATATAAGACAGATAAAAAAGCTATTTTAAGTTGCTATAACACAATAAATCAATACATATAAAACACAGCAGCAACAGCATTTTAAGTGATACTTGGCATACAAATTTTGAAATTAAAAACAGTAGTATTTTTACTTGTTCCAAAAAACCCAGTGACAAAAAAGAGAGAAGAAAGAGAACATTCATGCATCTCAGTAAAGACAGAGTTGTATATTTTCTAAAGACATCTACCTGAAACCAACCACTTTGGTATACTATCAACTGAGCCTTTCTTTTTTGCTCTGTTTATTTTTCCTTCTGGCAGACTTGATCAAAAGCACTACAAAGCAAGGGGTAACTGTTGGCAGCCTGATCCAGGAAGGACTTTCCTATCTGGACACCCGCACAGATTTCTGGCAGCAGCAGAAACCTATATATGCCAGAATCAGAGATCGAAAATTGATGCTGAAGAGATGGACCAGAGATCAAAAGCGAAAACCCTCTGAAGTGGCTAGATACATCCTGAAAAGCATGGAGGACATTGATATGTGTAGGTGAAGAATATGTTGATGGAAAGAAACTGTTGGAACTTTATTTGTAGGATTATTTAACTCTTCAAATGACGGGATTAGACCAGAAGGTGTGCCACTAGTGCACAGTGATATACAAAGAGAATAAGACCTCTGAGACATTTCCATTCAGAGCAGACAGTATTGGGCTACATATTGTTTCCTTATGCTGAATTGCAGAAAACCAGAAGATGTTTTTTGGATGTCAAACTAGCATCTGTCTGATCTGGCATTCTGTTTTCAATATTGGTCCGGCAGATTGGAGATCCTGAAACGATGTTTGTACTAATCATAGCCATGCCCTGTGGTTTTCTGGGGACCAATAATTTGAATGAGAAGTCAGATGACAGGAGACTTAACTGAAAGGAGCAATTAATCTGAACATAACATATCTCATAGGCCCACTCATGTTCTGTCTTTTTCCTCCCCTCAAGTGCTAACCAGTGGTTGCCCTGAAAGAAGCTGCCAGAAAGCTGAGCGTGTGCTGAAAAAGATTCAAGGCTGGTCTGATGATGAAATTCCTAACAGGAATGAACTGATTGGAAACCTCTACAGTTGTATTGGAAATGCTCAGATTGAGATGGGAAACTTGGAGGGAGCTTTACAGAGCCACCAGGTGGACTTGGATATTGCCAGAGAAAAGTAAGGACGTAGCAGCCACTCTGTTTGCACTTGCTCAAATATGACTTCTCTTAATGGCATCCCTTTCCACATGGCCTTGTGTTCCTGATTTTTCATGAATCCAAAATTGTTTGGATTTTCAGCCTTCTTTGAAGGAAAGGAAGGGGGAACCTACAAAGCAAGTGTTCCTAGTACTAATGGGGAAAAGGCCTAGAAATTAGCTGAAAATAAGGGTAAATCAAAATTGGAAGCAAGTTCCAGGTTGCCCACAGCACAATAGTACAGGGTTGGAAAGAGGACAGGGTGAAAATTGTCCTCTCCTTACTCCTGTCCTACAATTGCCTTGGATCCTGTACAAGGAGAAAGGCAGGATGAAAATAAAAAATAAATAAAAATAAACCTATCAATCCCTTAAATTCTTTTCTTTCATTTTCCCTTTCTTTTTACCCCCAAAATCAGTGTAATGAATTAATGGGAGCAAAATGATCAAATCTGGAGGTTTACTCATCTGGTATAATAGAACTAGAGCACTGAACCAATTTCTAACAATCTACAATATATATTTGACTTAAAATGTAGTTTAAAAAAATAAATAAATTAAAGGGACTTATTGGGAAGAAAAAGTACTGTTGGAATCATGACTAGATGAGTGCATCCAGTTTTGACCACTACATTGCAAATATAGATTAACATTACAGTATTCAAGAGGAGTGTAAAAGAAATCATTTTCAACATTTGAGATAATTAAGAACTGGTTATATTTAGTTTGGATGAAGCACAATTACTAGCTTTTCATTCACTAGCTACTGAAATAATTTGCAATTCTTTTCTATGTGAGATTTTTTTAAAAAAACTATATTAGCATATCTTTTTTTTTTAAAAAGTAAGGTTTTCCAAAAATATTGTTTTTTTGGTAAACAGGATACAATAATTAATAATAATAATAATAATAATAAAGTTTTTATTTATATCCCGCACCTTCCTTCGATCAGGGCGGCTTACAGTATAAAATTTAAAACAACAATACATACAATAAAATCCAAAATACATCACATATAAACAATAATAAAAAACACAGGCTAAAAGCCCCCATAGCCCAACCTCTTGGCCACGGAAGAGGAGGGAGGCCCACAGGATTTTTAATCAGGGAATGCCTGTTGGAACAGGAAGGTTTTCAAGTCCTTCCTGAATTGGGCCAGGGTGGTAGTCGAGCGGAGCTCAGTGGGCAGCGTATTCCAAAGGGCTGGGGCAGCCGTGGAAAATGTCCTCCGCGTGGTGGAGGACAATCTAGCCCCAGGCACCTTCAGTAGCTGCTGCCCAGATGTCCTGAGGGTGCGAGGCGGAATGTACGGGGAGAGGCGATCCTTTAGGTAACCTGGACCCAAGCCATTTAGGGCTTTATAGGTAATAACCAACGCCTTATACAGTATTGGGCCCGGAAGCGGATAGGCAACCAATGGAGATCTTTCAATGCCGGTGTTATATGGCTGGTCCTGGGAGCACCAGTGACGAGCCGGGCTGCCATGTTCTGAACCATTTGCAGCTTCCGAGTTTGATATAAGGGTTGCCCCAAGTAGAGTACATTGCAGAAATCCAGTCTCGCATAGACTTAGCATAGACTGGGATAAATGAATGAATAAAGGTAAATAAGTATTTTGCAGATGTAGATGTCCAATGCTGCTATCAATGCCCTTCTTCAAATGAAATGAATGGCTGGTGATTTTTAGCCTATTGCTGTGTTACTTAGAAAGTCACTCTTCTGGCATTTTCAACACTAGTCAGTTATTATGCATCCTGCTTTGGGACTTCTGAATTTATGTACATTCACAAGTAGAGGCAGAACTTGTAGGACAGTAGGGTGAATAATCACTTCCTAGTATCTCAATAACAAAAGGCTCAAATAGCCAAGGCTTGGAAAATGGAGTAGACAGGAAAGAGAGAAGGAAAATTAAACAGAGTACTTTGGAGTATGGTAGACACTCCTTAATCTGAGGTCTTTAAAAACTGATTGGATGGCCATTTCTCAGGAGTGCTTTAGCTATCTATACCTGCATCATAGCAGGTTAGACTACGTAGCCTTTAGGATCTATCCTAGTTCTGTGATTCTGTGAAAAGAAGCAAGATAATTTTTGGTTTACCCAGCTGAGGTCTGCATGTGGTCAGTGCTTCACTGGGAACCTTCCTGGAGTACAGTATCCTGGTTGGCTTAAATCCTAGCAGTGTAAGTAACAGTGGTATAAGAAAAATCCAGGTGAGCAGCTGAGACACTGCTTCAGCCAAGGTTGAAAGCTTGATTAAGCTATTATAGTGAGGCCTTCAGAAAGCCTTATTCTAATTCTAGTCACAGGCTACTGACTTAGATATCTCAAGAGGCAGAATTCTTGTCTGGTCTGCCCTGTATTCCTTCTCTGTTTTGTCCTTGCTACCTTGATTGGCAGTGAAATCAGGTGGACAAGGATATGAAGTCTTGTCTTCAAAGATTACAAGTTTTATTTTTTTAATAAATATTTTTTATTATTTCTTTAAAATAAAATACTAAGAGATAACAAGAAGAAACAAACGAGAATCCAAACAAAATACTCACAAACCAACAAAAAAGTTATACTTCCATACAGATCGTCATACTAAATAGGTTGTTTAGCATCATTATTAACTTTACCTCTATGACATTACTCTCTGCCACTTTAGGATTACAAGGTTTAAAGGCCAGTTTTATGAATGTCATTATTGGCTGGGCTATAATATTTATAGAATGATTGTGCACTCTACTGGTTAAAAAGTTCAGGACAAAAGGTTCAAGACACAATTGTTGCCATATGTAAGATGTAAAGGATCAAACATTTATGAGCACCCTCTTCATCTCTTAATTGTATTATTTCTTAGTCTCCTTCTCAGTTGGCACTCTGTAGACTAGAATTCAGCAAATATCACTATGTATTAATGTTCTACCATTTCGTCCCTTGTCCTGTTATTATCCATATTTGCAAACTGATCAGTGATTGGAGTGCTTTTATAATACAAGAAGCATGACTTTTTAAAAGAGGTCCTGTAGTACAGTTCCTGTAAGTTTCCCTGTCAAATTTTAGAGAGTAAGCAGCTTTGAACAGGAGCTTGTTTTCTTGCTGATCACTTCCCAGCAAGGTGGAATACTGTGCACTTTGATGGTGCAGTAAGAATTAATTAATACATAAGGGGCAATGTACCAGGTTGGAGAAGGAAGGTGATCCAGAAATGAGCAAGGATGTTTTGAGGTAGCAATCCATCTTTACGATCTCTTACTTTCGTCTTTGTTGCAGCAACCTGACTGATGCCATTTCCAGAGCCCTGGACAATATTGGACGAGTGTATGCCCGCATGAACAAGTACCAGGAAGCCATTGAAACGTATGTTGAAACTAACAGCTAGCAAGGCATCCTTGTCTTTTGCAGTGAGGATAATCTAACATAGTGTGGAATTATCTAGCCCTCTAGATCTTGTTTAACTGTAATTCCCAGCAGTGTATCCAGTCATAAGGAATGCTGGTAGTTGTAGTTCAACATCTGAAGGACAGCATGATTCTTGCCTCTCTGACCCTGATCTAAAGTCAACCAATTTACTTTAGCTTAATTCTATAATACTATAAACTGAAAATGTTTTAACTATCATGTGTCTCTGTTTGAAGAATCAGGAATATGTAAAAATATGTAAACAGTGAAGTCTCAACACCCTCATACTTTTTCTTATTAAAACTCCTTCATAGAATCAATAAGAGCTAAAGGAAAGCAATGACATACTAACAACTTGGTATGCAGGGATAATTGTCAATAATGGCCCTGTCACATAGAGATAAGGGAATGGCAATCTAGTATGATGGATCATTTAGTGCAGAGGTGGACAACTTGAAGCCTTGCAGATATGGATTCCGAATCCCATTAACCCCATAGCTAAGACAAATGATCAAGAATGAGGGCATTTGCAATGAATTAACATTTGCAGGGCCACAGTTGCCCCACTCTTGAATGTCAGTGATTTTGCCAAAAAGACATTCAGAAAACCCTCCACAGAAAACTCTGTGGAAGGTAGAAAGGTTGTTCTGGGTAGGGATCATAACAAGAGTACTTTTTGTTGAACTGACAACTTTTTCTGTTGGCATTACTTCTATATTTATCTGGCCCAACAATTTGTAGTAGGCTTTCCTCCTCATCCTCATCTTCCACTTTCTCCTCCTCATTTCCATTTTCCACTCCATCGATGCCATTGATTTCCAGCCCTGGCCTGTGAGGTGCCATCCCTTGGCTTCTTGGCCATGCCTCTGAATATCAGCATCTGAACCTCAGGAGAACCTGGCAACCTGGAGTAGTAAATATATGGAAATTAAAGGCAAGAGTTTATCATGGAGAAGGCTGGGTGCACTGTTGCTGCAGTGATTTGCCTAAGTTGGGGGGGGGGTGTGTGACTGTAGACAGGGGAGTGGACTGATGTTGAAAGTGTCTAGAAAGCTACCACAGCAGGCTGTTAATTTCTGTTTTATTTTGCAAAGCTGGGAAGAGAAGATTCCACTTGTGAAGACCAACTTGGAGAAGATTTGGCTGTTTCATGAAATTGGGAGATGCTGCCTGGAGCTTGATAGAGCTGCTGAAGCCCGGGACTATGGCGAGAGGTCCTTGCAGTGTGCGGAGGAGGAGGGAGACATCGAGTGGCAGCTCAATGGTAGTGTGTTGGTGGCACAGGCACAAGGTAAACATCAGTGCTGAACAAAACTTAACACCTTTCTTTCCTAAAAGAGTTGTGTCTCCAGTACAGCAGGACTGCTGGTTTTTACCAGGCAGAAGCTTATGCAGCTGCTGTGATATGGGATCTTCTGAGTTTGGAAAACTTATTTTTTGTACTACAGCTCCCTGAATGCTTTGTAGCTCTTTCCAGAATCTGTAGTTCTAAAAACCAATATTCTCAAGTGTCAGGAACGTCAGGAACAAACTCTTGTAGAACATGGCCACATAGCCTGAAAAAACCTCAAAAATTAATTTTCTCAAGCTCTGCAAACTTTGCCTCTGTTGAACTTCTATCTGTTCTTCAGTACAGGAACTTCTGTCAGCAAAGGTTCTGGCAAGTCTAGTGTGCATGAAAAGAAGGGCCAACTTACCATCAAGGCAAGCCAAGTGACTGTCTGGGTTGCCATAATTTTAGTGGCACTCACTTCAGTGTCTTAAAAAGACACTTTGCTTGTCAGCTAGGTTTTTTATTCCCTGTATTTCAGGGAACAAGCTCCCAGTATTTTGTGTTACCTGCCTTGGGCACAAGCACTGTTGTAGGATAAGGCTATCAGTGGCTACCAGACAGGATAGCTATATATGCCTCCAATGTGAAAGGCAGTATGTTTTTGTATCAGGTAACATGCATGGGAAGTTCTGTTGTGCTCATATCATACTTTGGGCTTTGCATTGGATCATCTGGATTGCCACAGAGTGCAGAATGCTGGGTAAGATAAGTCTTTGTTGTGATCCAGCACGGCTCTTCTTAGCTTCCTAAAAAGTGACAGACAATTAAAAATGAAAATGAATAAAGAATGCCCTGAAATTGGTTACACTACAAAATATATGAAAGCAAATAATTTACCCAGTTTCTTTGTACTCATCACAGACTTCCAACAATCATCTGGCAATGTATTACATGGACAAAATATTATTTGCATAGGGTTCTGAAGTTCACAGCTTCTGAAGTTTTTTTACCTTGCCTTTTTAAGCAAAGAAATAAACCAAATATTCTTAATACACAGTGAAGCTGGAGAATTTCCACTTAGCTGTTGCATACTTCGAGGCAGCTCTAGAGAAGGCAAAGCGTATCCATAATGATGCAGCTCAGCAGGCGATCATCTTTGTAAGTGGCTGTTTATTTCCCAGGGATAAAAGGTGTCCCGGGGCGGGGGGGGGGGGGGGGGAACTGGGGGCTGAATGAATAATTATTTTTGGTAAAATTCAGGGCTTGGGCTTCCAAAAGTGATGGTCTCACTAGCTTTGTCGAAAGGGAGATGTAAGCCTATGGTATTCTGATATTCTGACTCGGAAATCACAATCTCAGGGTAAAATGGCACCAAGGGTAATAGTAAAGGTATCACATATACATAAATGTGTGTAAGAACTGGGCAAATGGAATTGAATTGCTGCAGGAATAAGGCATAAGGTTTGGGCAGCAGTATAAAAAGTTGCTCAGAGAGAAGTAAGAGCAGCATTGGGTATGGTAACATTGTCATAGGCTATGTGGAAGGCCTTGTGCTGTTCCCAGTATGTTTTCTTGGCTTTGATTGGCATGAAAGCGGTAAGTCTAGAAAAGAACAATGGATGTGATTTCTTATATGTTTAGGAAAGGTTGCAATAAAGAGCAATATACACTCTGGGTTTTGAAGATCAAAGGAGGCACAGTCTTGCCTTTAAAAGAGGCTTAGGCAACAGTTCTTCTAAGAATTAATTGGCCATGATAATGAAATTGAATTTCTTTGTTCAGAGACAGTGTACCTTTCAGTACTAGATGCAGGGACAAAACTAATGAACATGATTACTTTCATTCCCTGCTTTAAAGGTTTCGTAGAAATTCTGTTTGACTCCTATTGGAGAAACGATGCTTATCTAGAAAGATCTTTAGTTAATCTCAGCAGGGTTCTTCTAAAAACTGTGTACGCACCTGTTCCTGTGCCTACCAAGAGACCCGTATTGATCTGTCACATATCCTAGGATGTGGTTGAACACTTTTATTGATTCATTGAGTCCTCCTCTACAGTCTGCCTGGCATTTCACAGACATGATACTCACAACTCATCTGACCTGTGTAACAGTTTCCCTTCCCAACTTGTTAGTCAATTGGCTTATGTGTCACCACTTTCTTTACTATCCTACTGTTAGATGAAAGTCACAGGCAACTGGGCTTGCTCCAACAGCTGCATTCCTTTCTTTTGCCATCTTCCTTTACACAGCATCAATTCAAATCCTCCAATATCCCGGTCATGACAGTCTTTTCTTACGGGGATACATACTAATAACAATTTTGCTGTGCACAGACTGTATATTCAAAAAGCAAGTTATGATGGTAGGAGGAGGGTTTCTCACAGGATCTGCCTGGTATTCATTTAGGTATTTTGCTTATTTTTTTTTGGTAGGCTCTGGATGATACCAACAAAGGATATATTAAGGAGTTGAGAGAAGAACAGAAACGTGAGAGGATGCGTGAACTGGGAGGTTGGTTCAAGCACCATGCTTTATACTTGGGTGGATTAAGTAAGGGCTCCATATGCCCTCAATGATTTTTTCGAGGCTTCCATGGGCCTACCAACTATCCAAAACATTTTTGAATTAAAATCAACAACAATAAAATACCAGGGTTTTTTTTTTGGGGGGGGAGACAGCTGCTTCAGTCCCAGGAGAAGCCTTTTAAAAACCAGGAAATAAAACGAACGTCAACTTCCAGTTTATTTCCTGTTTAATAAAGGCCCCTCTTGGAGCTAAAAACTGCCCTGAGTGTTCCAAATATATAGCAAAAATTGCCCCTCATACCTCCTAGGGGATGTGGGGCCATTTTTTCATTTAGACATTTCAAAAAATGAAGAGGATTTTTTCATCAGGGGTAGTTGCCCACCTCTGTTGTATACAGATGATTTTAGGCATTCTATGTCATATATTACTTTGCATGGTGTAAACAAATCAACTTGTTTAACAGAGTCTAGAGTCAGCTAGGGTGCTGTAGGATAAGGCCTGTCTCTTCACATATTACAGTACAGTGGAACCTTGCCATACGCGGGGGATCTGTTCCGGATCCCGCCGCGTATGGCGATTTCTGCCTATGCTCGAGCCCCATTGTAAACAATGGGGCTCGTGCACGGCGGTGCGGAGGTGCTCAAGGCCGCGTATGGTGCGCCCGCCTATGGCGAGGTTCCACTGTATATGTGATTTGTGAAATACAGTTCTGAAGGGGGAAAAAACCCACAATGCTACAGACTAAATAAAAAGTGCTTCATTCCAGAATCTAGAATGCGTCAAAGCACTTTCAAGAACATCCTTGATAAACTGTGAATGATGCCCATTTCCTAACAATGAAGAGGAGCAAGAAAAGGCTCCTGCACACACAACAGATGCAAAAAGCTGGTAATGGCCAAGAGTTCTAGTAGTGCTAGGATGGGACAACCATGCTATTTTCCTAGATGTATAAATATTTTTCTGTATGTAAGGATGACGGAATGTGGGGCCCTCTAGATGTTGTTAGACTACAGTTGCTAGCAGTCCTGGCTAGCACATCCAATGGTGACAAGTCATGAGTGTTGCAATCCAGCATCATTTGGAGGACCACATTTCCCCCCATCTGTTATGCAACAAAGAATATGACAAATACAATGAACCCTGGGACTCTAGCCAGTGCTGGACTTTGTTCATGCAATAGTAATGTTTATCCAGTGTAAGTATAAATCTCTCTGGTTCAGCCCTCAGAGCACCCCAAAAACTTGCTCCAATGATCTGGAAAATGTTTCAGAGCATATTTTTAGCAGCTTGAAATAGCTGCATGGGAAAGGGGATGAAAATACGAATACTTCTCTGAGCTCACGTTGTATTTAGGCCCATTATTTAAAGCCCCCATCAGTAAGTCCATCTTACTGACTAAGAAGTAACAAAATAGGCAATACCTACGAATTTTAAGTGAAAGACATGCCCTGAAAATGCCCTGAAAAATCCCAGTTTTCTACATGGAACACATAGCCACTCCACAGAACTAGTACAACACAGTAAGGAAAGGGGCTAATGTTTCTACATCCTTGGAAAACTGTATAGATATCTCTGGAAATGTTGTATCAAAGCTGACCAGTAGATGGTAGAATTTCACCATTATTTTCTCAATGTTGTGCAGGCAGGTAGGTTACTGTTCTTTTCCTAACTGTATAGCAACTGCTGTACTGCTAAATGTGTAGTGACTAACTACTGTATACATTTTATAAATTATTTGAGTTTAGCCTTGAAGTGGTAGTATGCCCTGATTTTAGTGGCTTGAATGTGTCATCACTCATTTTCCTCTTGGAAACAAAGACTTGAGGATTATTTTGTTTGTCTCCACTCCTTACCCTTCACTCCACAAGGCAAAAACCTCCATACTATGTAGCCACACTTTCAAAAATCACTCACAGAAGACAAGATACATCAACAAGAAATACAAAACAAAAAGACAGCACACATAAAAGCTATGCACAGGAAGCAAAACCTATTCTGAGTTCTCCTAGACTAGATTAGTCATCCTCTAGTTCAGAATTGCTATTGTTTTCAGCTGCCTTTTCTTACAACCTCATCATCATATGTTAACAGATGATGAGTGACCTTTAGCTGTGACAGCCAGAGGGCCTGAACAGACAGGCCAAAATAAAGCTGCTTCAGGTCACTTTGGAGGAATGCTGTTTAAATGATGCATGTATCCTAAGAGGCTGGAAGCCGCGCCAAAGCCACGCTCCAGTCCTGTGCTTTGGCACAACTTCTGGATTCTTAATATGCATGTGTCATTTAAACAGCATACCTCCAAAGTGACCCAAAGCAGCTTTATTTTGGCCTGTCTATTTGGGCCCAGAGTGAGCTAAACTAGCAGTTCCCAGCCCTTTTCTCTGTATGGATCACTACATCATCATTGAAAGCCAGAAGGACCATCAATTAATTAAGCAAGCTGTTTTCAATATTTATAATAAAAACAAAACAAAAAGGACACAAACCATACCCAAAATATAAGTATAAAAAATCCCTGCCAGGCAGGTCTGCATAGATCACCAATGGTCTGTGGGCCACAGGTTGGGGGCCACTGGGCTAAACAATTCTCTCTCTGTGTGTATGTGCCTTTGCGTTGCCTGTTGGTTTATGGCGACCCCATGGATTTCAAAGGTTTTTCTTAGGCAAGGAATACTCAGAGGGGGTTGTTCCAGTTCCTTCCTCTGAAGTATCACCTACAGCATCTGATATTTGTTGGCAGTCTCCCATCCAAGTACTAACCAGGGCTGACCCTGCTTATTGTCCAAGATCAGACAAGATCCGCTGTTTTTAGAGATCAATTCTGAGGCTCTGTATCTTTTGTAGAATTCGAAGAGGAGGAGGAAGAGGAAGAGGAGGAGGAAGAAGAAGAGGAAGAAGAAGAAAGGGAAGACAGCAAAAGAGATACCTATGATGCAAATCTGGAAGAGGACACCACAGAAGAAGGCAAAGAAAGGGAGGAGTCTGAGAAAACTGAATCAGAAGGGGAAAAACGGGCATCGAGCTCAGAGGGAGGAGAAACGTTTACATCTGAGGAAGAGGAGATACAAGACCAAGAGGGAGAACGGACAGAAGAAGAAACAGACGAGGAAGGAGAGAAACAAGGAGAAACTGGGGGAGAAACTCAGAGAACAGAAGAAGAGATTGACACAGAAAAGTCAAATATTTCATGAGGCCTCTGAAAATTTGCCCACAGGGACTCTTGGTTTCTAAGCCTTGAATTGTCTGTCTCATGGTGATCATCCATTTCAGTCCACTGTCTTTTTTACCCAACTCACTCTTGGTATCTTGCAGGGCATTGAGAAAGAAACACTATACATCTGAGTATTTTAAGATAATTTCAAGAGTGTAGGAAATGCATATATTTACGTAAGACCCTCAAAAGTCTAGTATATCTCTAGGTTATCTAGATAAAAAGGAACCGATTTGACCATTAAATATCCTTCAAACTTCATCTATAGTTAGATATTGTAACATTTGCTTTTCCTTGATCAGCTAGATTAATTAAGATTGATCTTAACTGCAAGCCAGCTAGTTTTTTGGGGCCCAAGACTGACCAATACATAATACATCCACAAATTATCTCTTTTCCTCATCAGTGAGCAACTGAGGAGCCCAGAGACTACTTTCCAGGTGGTTCGCCCCCCTCTCTAGTACTCTTGTTTTCATTTGGGATGGGGTGGGGTTAACAAGCAGAAAAATTCAGAGGACTACCTCTGTGTTAGATTAAAAGCGAACCTGGGTGAGTGTAGTCCTGTATAAATAAATCACAGATTCATTATTCTTATTTCCCAAGAATAATGTTGGAAGAAATGAAATCCGCTGCTGTTCTCCTTTACTCAGAAGGGGGGAAACACCACTGCTACTACTACTACCACCGCATGGTTCTGCTCTTTCTGCCTACTCCACTGTCCACTCCCTCTATCTCGCCATTGTTTCTACCCACTCACACTCCTTCATTTGGAAAGAAGGAAGATAAGAGGAAAATACACCGCTCTTACTACCACCTGGCTGCTTCTAGGCTTCAGAGCCAAACTTCATAGAGTGGGCAGGAGGAGTGACTAAAATACAAGGGATTCCTGCTCCTTCCATACAGCCTTGCTCTGAAGACGCAGTGCCAGGCCTTTAAGAAGCAGCTGGCTCTGTACTGTAACAGTGGTGTGTTTTTTCCCCCTTTGTTTTCCTTCAGCTTCCACAGGAGGAAAGTAGGAGGATAGTGGAAGCAACTAGCTGTGTATATGAGAGCCGGCTGGAAGAGGCACAGTGGTGATGAACTGCATCATGGCCTTATCACAGGGGCACATTTTGGCATTTGCTTTCTTTTGATTCATTTCATGTTGGCCGGGGCACAAGTCGCCGGCAGACTATACATTCCCTACCCATGTTGTATATCTTGGGGCCTTTATTTAACTTGATCATGGTCAGTTTAATTACGGTGGTTGAGACAAAAAGGGTCAGCGAAGAGCTCAAGAAGGATCATAGTAGGAAAGGCATAAAAATGGCACATGCAGGTCATTTGTGTATGCAGTGAAGAAAATGGTGGGCAGGACATTTCTCCTTCATAATATTGAAAGCTTGGATCATCTACTCAATCTGAATGTTAAGATTCATGACATAGAAGAAAGTATTTCCTTGCACAGTGCCTATTCATACTGGCTACTACATGACACACATCAATTTGGATGACTTTAAGCAAATTAAAGTTTAAAAAATTATGGTGGTTATACCAGAGATAACATGGCTCTCAATACTAGTTGCAAAGGAACACAAACTAGATAATGCTTGGGTTAGAAGGATATGAACGCAACTGTAACTCTACCTTGTGCTCCACAGCCACTGATATTCAGAGGCAGACTCCCCCAAGTTCTGGATGTGATACATGATGGCCCCTTTCTCAATGAGAGGTGGTCATGTTTGTCTTTGTGACACAAAGAATGACATATACGGGTATATGCCAGTGTTTGAAAGCTATTAATATATTAATAGACAAATACATGTATCTAACATAGAAAAGTATGATAAAAGATCTTAGCATGGACACACAAATACTTTTTGTTAATATGCCAGTTCCATGACATGAATAGGTCAACAATCATGGGTTTGTGAGATTCATTTGTAGGTACTATATATGACCCAGCTCCCTGTTTCAGACGTCACAGACTTGTGCATCTTTTTTATACACCTGTTTTGCTGCCATGCCTTCACAATTTCAAAATAGTGTGTCCACCAGTACACTGTCCTCTCCTCCAAGTATCATGGCTGCATGTTAGATAGGTTCATCTGACAGCTAAATTCCAGAATCTGGCACATAGTCTTTGAACACTAATGGAATAAGCTGAGTCTACAAAGATTTAGAGCAGGAAAAGGCCAAGTAGGGCCATCTATTCTTTTGTAAACACCCATATACAGACAGTAGTTCTGTCCTGATCATCTACATTCGACCACCATCCGTGACAAGTCAACCCATGCAATTTAGACTTTTGTCAATAGACAAAAAGCAGCAAGACAAAGCCAAGTTTGTTAATAGATATCTGTGGCACTGGCAGCAGTAGCAGTAGACAGCTGGGTTCCTTACGCACATACCACATCGGTGCAAAACAAAATTATTCCCTAAGAGTAAGTGGGTAAAGGGATGAAACTAATTGTTCTTATGAGTGGGCCTGCAACAAAATGTTGCAGAGTACCCTCCCTCACCTAAAGAAAATGTGCTTGTTCTGGGTTCGAGCCAGCCAGGGCATTTCGTGCAAGGCCCTCCACTCTCCAGCCAGTTTCATTTTTCTTCTCTAGTCTTTGCCTTTTGCTTCTCGGCTACTCAAAACACTCAGTCCTCATTCAACTATTTGTAAGTTTTATAAGTTGTCTCCAACTTAGGGTGGGTTTTCTGGGCAAGATGTGTTTAAAGGAGGTTTGCCATTGCCTTCCCCTGAGGCTGAAAGCATGTGCCTTGCTTGCCCAATGTCACCCAGTGGGTTTCATGGCTGAGCGGGGAACACTCAAACCTCTACTCAATACTGGCTCTCAAAAGTTCCTTTACTTCTCAGTAATGGTTTTGGACTTGTGTAAACCTTGGGCTTTCACCCCTCTTTCTTAGAAACCCCAGGGTTTGGGGCCACAGTCCTACCACCAATAATAAAGTCGTTTCGCCATTAGATTCACTGCCATCTCTTTAATTCACACCACTATCTGAAGAATATCCAGGGAAATAGCTATGAGAGGAGAGACACATGAAAGCATTCCCCCACATAAGAATATTGCCCCTCCCAAGGACATTTTCTTTCAGTCCCTAAATTTCCAGCATTGCAGTAACTTGAAACTTCAGTTGAGCAGTCCAAAAATACTGTATAAAATTACCTTCGGGTTTATGTATAAGGTATATATGAAACATAAATGAATTTTGTGTTTAGACTTGGGCTCCATCTCCAAGATGACTTATGATGTACGTACCGTGGGCCCTTGGTATCCATTGGGGTTTCGTTCCAGGATACCACCATTTGTGGATATTCAAACCCCATTATATACAAAGGTGTAGTTACATAGCGATGTTGGACTATGGAACCTGGAGATCAGGGTTCGATTCTCTGCCCAGTCATGAAAAATGGCTAGGTAACTTTGGGCAAGTCACACTGTCTCAGCCTCAGAGGATGGCAATGGCAAACCTCCTCTGAACAAATCTTGCAAAGAAGACACACAACAACAACACCTCTATTGCTGTTTGCAGTGTGTCTGCAGATGTCTTGACGGCAGAGGCGGACAAGGCGCCGCAAAATGTAAGACCTTTAAGAAAAATGTAGGACATGGCCAAATAAAAGCTAAAAACACTCATATAAATTCCTGCCTTTTAGTCATGCTCAAAATGGAGGACGTTTTGGAATTCGTTCAGAAAAGGATGGTCGAAATGTATGGCATGTTCTACAAAAGGAGGACATCTGGTCATTCCGGTTGACTTATAGCCATCCCATGAATATGATAGGATTCTCTTAAGCAAGGACTCTTTAGAGGTGGTTTTGCCAGTTCTTTCCTACGTAGTACAACTTACAGCACCTTGGATTCGTTGGCGGTCTCCCCTCCAAGTCCTAACCACGGCTGACCCTGCTTAGCTGACCCTGCTCCTGGAAAACTGTTGTCGTTTGTTGCAGTTGTGTGCCTTCACAGGTCGTTTCTGATATATGGTGATCCTAAGGCGACCCAATCGTGGGGTTTTCTTGACAAGTTTCTTCAGAGGTTTGCCATTGCCTTCCCTGAGGCTGAGAGAGTGTGACTTACCCAAGTGACTAGATTTCCTCCTTTTCCAGGACATTTCAGCTGCCTTGAGTCCCTGTACTGGGAGAATAAAGGCAGGATATAAATAAACATAAACATAAACATAATAACAACTCTGTCCAAGGGGAATTCCAAAAGGTCCTCCATTTTGAGCATCATTAAGAAACAGTAATTTCTATTTTGTGAGTGTTCTTAGCTTTTATTGAGTAACATCCTACATTTTTTTCTGAATGTCCTCCATTTTGTTGTTGTGCGCCTTCAAGTAGCTTCTTCTGAGGCCCAGTGGGCCATCCAGTTTGCCCAAGGAGCCAGGAATCAAATGCTCTCTACCTACTATTGATTTAAGGCTGAGTGTGGCTTGCCCAAAGTCTGGAGTCAAATTGAACCGTGGTCTACTACTCTCCAGAGTCCCACAATGAAACCACTACTAGGCCAAGCTGGCTCTCATGCCAACTACTACAACTTGTGGTGGAGTGTGAGTTGCCCAGGGTCACTCACCCAGTGGGTTTCCATGGCTGAGCCTTCAGAGCTACAGTCCAACAGTGAAGCCACACTAGGCTCATGATTATTGGTGCAACTCATTGATTTGAGGCTGAGTGTGATGGAACTGCGCCAGACTGAAGAACCCTGGTCTCCACAGAGTCCTAAGACTCAAACCACTAGGCAACGCTGCTTGGCTCTCCTGACAATTACTACTACTGTATTATTTGCCCAAAGTCGCCCAGCCGGGGATCGAACCCTGGTCCCCTGAGTCCAGAGTCCAAGACTCAAAGCGCTACGCTACGCTGGCTGGGGCTTCCCGAGGAGACAAAAGGCTGCCCTTGCCTCCTCCTCCGCTCGCTCTCTCTCTCTCCTCGTGGTACCAGGCGGGGACGGAGAGGGCGGGCTCCTGGCTGCCCAGCTGCCCTCCCCTCGGGGCCTATGAAAAGCCGGTGCGGGCGGGCTCCCTCCTTCCAAGCGCACTCCGGCGGCCCTTCCTCGCTCTCGCTCTGCTCCCAGGCCTCTATTCTTCTCCAGCTGCCTCTGCGCCCGCCCGACTCCGGTTGGTGGCGCTGCCATGGTGAGTCAATGGGGAACAGCTCTTGCTCTTTCTCTTATGGGGGAGAATGCCTTGGGCATCGTTTGGAGGGAGACGCTGTGGATTGGAGTGTTGCAGGGAACCCTGGGATTTGTAGTTTGTTGTGGCACCAGAGCTCTCTCTGGCAGAGAATGCTAGATGTCTCACAAACACTACAGTTCCCAGAATCCTTTAGCTGCCCTGCCTGGATTCTAGGGAATTCTGGGATTTGTAGTTTGTAGCTCTCTCTGACACTAGGCTAAATGTCTCACAAACACTACAGTTCCCAGAATTCTTTAACTCCCCTGCCTCCATGCTAGGGAATCCTGGGACTTGTAGTTTGTTGTGGCACCAGAACTCTCAAACAGAGAAGGCTAAATGTTTCATAAAACTACAGTTCCCAAAATTCTTTAACTGCCCTGGTTGTATGCTGTGGAATTCTGGGAATTGTAATTTGTTTTGGCAGCGTGGCATAGTGGTTTGAGGTGCTGGAATACAATTCTGGAGTCCAGGGTTCAATTCCCCGCTTAGCCACGAAACCCATTGGGCGACCTTGGACAAGCAAGTCACATTCTCTCAGCCTCAAAGGAAGATAATGGCAAAGTCTGCAAAATCTTGCTCAAGGAAAGCAAGATGACTTGAAGGCACACAACAACAAAAACTTTCAAACAAATCAAAATGTTTGTTGAGGTGCCAGAGCTCCAGAAATTATCCTTGGACCTTCCTTTTGGACCTTCCTCAGAGGCTGAGAGAGCATGACTTGCCCTTGTATTTTGGATACAAAATGGAGCATTGACTCGGATGGACATCTGATGCTCACAAATAAGAGCTACAAGAGGATCCCTTTTAGTGGAGTAACTGGGAATAAGTAAGTGTTTCAGTCGTAGTGTTTGAGCCTTCAACTACGTCTCCGCAGACCAGGGTTTGGATCCCGTCTCGGCCATGGAAACTTACTGGGTGACCTTAGTCAAGTCACACTCTCTCAGCCTCAGAGGATGGCCATGGCAAACCCCCTCTGAAGAAGCTTGCCAAAAAAGCCCCACAATAGTGTCGCCATAAGTTGGAAACGACTTGAAGGCACACAACGACAACAACAACAAAGTACAGTAGGGGGAAAGCACCGAACTTGGATGGAAATGTGCTTTCTGACACGTTGAGCAAATTTACACAGCTGAAAAGGTCAGGATTTTTTGGCACGGCCAACAATAGATTATGATGAAAGTACTTTGTGTGTGTATGTGCGATTGTGTTTGTGTGTGTAGGCATAAGCTATCACTAACTACTGAGAAGCAGTTCATCTGCGAAGCGTTCTGGATGTGATGGTTGTGCCAATTTTCTCCACTTCAGTCCTTCTCTCCTCCACAACTTGGAGCATTCCTTGGCGCATGTAGCTTTGCATGAGGATAGATCTGGAAGACATTATTTGTGGACTAGAACTCCCAGAACTGACTGGTCTTTACTGGGCACTTAAAATACAGAAGCACTTTACAATCTTGCTCCACTTGGGTGCAAAACCTGTTGGAAAAAATAAGGGGGTTAGGTGCTTTTTTAGACAGATTGTTTTCTTCTGCTAGTTTCATGTGCGCAAGGAAATGAAACCTATCAGAAAAACTTCCTTTAAATAAAACAAGTAAAAAAAACTTCTATAGCTCTATTCAAATTGGTTTTTTGAAAGTGAAATTTCCAAGTGTCATAGCTAGAGAATATTTATCTTGTTTATATGCCGGCTGACACTGTTCCATATTAAAAAGGAGGAAGGGAGAGGGAGAAAAAACCCTAGAAATGTGGCAGAACTTTTGAGACTGTGGATACAAACCCACTTCTTCGGCACCACATCCAAAGAAGTGAGTTTAGGTCCAAGAAAGCTCATGCAAAAATAAGCAGCAACAAGCCTTTATTGGCAACCAAACAACAATAAAACCAACCAAAACACCCAAAGAGTCATATACGTCTTATGCACCTATACGCAAAAGTGTGAGCACTCAATATTGGAACGTAAGAACAAATGATATTAAAATAGAACAGTGGGGTATAATTCAGTGCAAATAAATACATTTAAAAACAGCTTAGTAAAATGTGTTTAACATTAATAACAAAACAGATATGATTAAAACAAATAATACATTAAAAACACACAATCAGTCTTAAAGGTTCTGCCTCATTTTCCCCCCTTCTCCTTTCCATTTCCCTTTTTATGGTACAGGAGTCATGGCTACTTCTTTGGAAACTATCCCATATTGTAGGGTTAAAGAAAATATACTGCGGTTTGCAAAAGGATGGCTTCCCAAGAAATCCTTCTGACTTAACTGGGCTTCTCTTAGGGCCATACAACACCATCCCCAGCATGTGTGACTGTTGACTGGTAATGGTTGGGGGTACTGGGAATACTGGTCCAGCTCTGTGGTTCTCAAACATTTTACCGTTGTGACCCCCTTTATATCTGCATGCGGATGTCATAGCCTCTCTGACATAATGTATTGTTTAGTGTGCATATTTTATTTGTGTATTTATTGAGGCCCAGCATGATGTAATGGTTTAGGCATTGGGCTACAGCACTGGGAGGCCCGAGTTCGAATCCTGACTTGGCCATAGAAGCCCTCTGGGTAAGTCACACACTCTCAATCTCAGAGGATTGCAATGGCAAACCTCTCTGAAGAAACATGCCAAGAAAACCCTGGGATAAAGTTGCTAATTTTCGTTCATGAATTTCTGCATATTCATAGAATCATAGAGTTGGAAGAGACCACAAGGGCCACCCAGTCCAACCCCCCTGCCATGCAGGAACTCTCAATCAAAGCATAGTCATATTGTAACTTCTTATAAGAAAATAGCTCTCCTGCTCCTTTTCTCCTTCCTCCTTCAACCTTCATGGAGATGCTCCAAGGGTCCCCTTTGCCTTTTTCTTTCCCTCCAGGACTCTCCTCCAAGTCTCCTGCTCCTTTCCCCACTTGAGCAACTTGCATGCCTTCCCTGGATGTCCTGTCCCACACTTTAAGAAACGCTATTCTAACTACATCTGGAAGGCACCAATCTGGGCAAACCTAGCTAAGCATTTTCTTACATAGTGCCCATACAGACAGGCCAAAATAAAGCTGCTTCGGGTCACTTTGGAGGTATTCTGTTTAAATTATGCATGTGTCCTAAGAGGCCAGAAGCCGTGCCAAAGCCATGCTCTGATCCTAAGGACCGGAGCACAGTTTTGTTGCCGCTTCTGGCCTCTTAAGATGCATGTGTCATTTAAATAGCATATCTCCAAAGTGACTCGAAGCAGCTTTATTTTGGCCTGTCTGTACGGGCCCATAGTTTTCTCAAATGATTTCTTGTACAGCTGGCATCTGCTCCACCCTTTTGTCTCATGCACCTCTATTATGATACAAGCCAATAATCTCATCTGTTTGAGGTTTCCAGTAATCACTGTTTTCATGTTCTATCTAAACCACACAAAAAGCTGGCCAAGAAAGCAGTTGGAAGCAACTGCAGGTGTCTGTCTAAGCTTTAGTCTAAACAGGGCTGTGGAAGCAGTTTTACCGGCACTCTGACTCCTCTGTATTTCTATTTTTCTACTGTCCATCTGACTCCTTCATTAATGCCAAATGTATATTAATAGTAACAAGTTTATATTAGTAACAAATGCATATTAATAGTAACAAATTTATTGTCATTAAATGCTAGCGAGAGCCAGCATGGTGTTTTGTGTGTTTTGCTACAACTCTCGAGACTAGGGTTTGAATCCCCGCTCAGCCATGGAGATCCACTGGATGGCCTTGGGCAAGTCACATTCTCTCAGCCTCAGAGGAAGACAAAGACAAACCCTCTCTGAACAAATCTTGCCAAGAAAAACTCACGGTGGGTTCGCCTTATGCTCACTGTAAGTTGGAAATTACTTAGGTAAATGTGAACCTTAGGTCATAGTGGTGAAATAAGCACACGGATAATTCAAAATAACAATGTATTAAAAAAAGATGTAGTTTTGATACTGACAAGGGACAGTACTGAATGCGAGTCAGTGGCTGTTAATGTATTCTGAAGAGGAAAACAGCAACAAAAGAGTACCCTCGCTACACAATTACAGCACTCTGATACCATTTTAACTGCCGTGGTTCCATTCTGTGGAATCCTGGGATTTGGGGTATTTAGAATTCTCTGCCAGAGAGGTGTAAAGCCGAAATTTAGTTGAAGTTAGTAATTAGAGAACCAGTGTGGTATAGTAGTGTGAACAATGGACTGTGACTCTAGAGATCAGAGTTTGAATCTTTGATCAGCTATGGAAACCCACTCAGTGCATGTGGGCAAGTCACACTCCCTCAACCACAGAGGAAGGTAAAGGCAAACTCCCTCTGAACAAATCTTGCCAAGAAAGCCTCATGACAGGGTTGCCTTAGAGTTGTCATAAGTTGGAAATGACTGGAAAGCACAAAACAACAACAAAGCAGAGACTTGTAAGTACCTCACCAAATTCCAAATCCCAGCATTTTGTAGGATGGGACCATGAAAATTAAAGTGTCATTCATGTGTTGTAATTGGGCAGTTTATTTACCTACGTCTTCTGTGAAGGAGAGGGGAGTACTTTTTTCCTGCTTGCACTTTTTAGGCCTTTGTGTTAGTTTTTAAAAGAAAAAAAAAATCCATCCAGATTGATTGTGTATTTGATCGGATAGGGCAGTGTTTATTTTATAGGGCAGGCAGTGCAGAGGGTAATGGATAAGAGAAGAGCCATGCCATTTGGGCATTTTCCTTCATGTAATGTTTTCCGTGGAGAATTATAAGTCCTTCTACCAGAATAAAAATCACAGCATACTATAGAATGGAGACATGGCAAATAAAATAGTACCAAAGTGCCATAATCGTGCAGGGGGTATTCTTCCAAGAATGATACATCACATCTGTTTTAGTGGATTTCAGTTTCATTGAAACTCCTACGTTTCCATTTGGTCAAGAAATTGTGTTATTTGTACTGATGGGACTTCCGTGTAGCTAATAACCAGTATCAGTACTAGGCTTTTATAGGCTCCATACAGACAGGCCAAAACAAAGCTACTTTGGGTCACTTTGGAGGTACGCCGATTAAATGATGCATGCGTACTAAGAGTCCGGAAGCTGCATCAAAGCCATGCTCCAGTCCTAAGGACTGGAGCTCAGCTTTGGCCCAGCTTCTGGCCTCTTAAGATGTGTGTGTCATTTAAAGAGCATACCTCCAAAGTGACCCAAAGCAACTTTATTTTGGCTTGTCTGTACAGGGCCATAATCTCTTGTTGGCCAACAAAATACTGTACCTAACACAGTAATTGCAGGAGGAGTGTGATAATTTTCACACATACGGACACATATACCTTATATGCCAATACGGTCCTGTTCAGCTTTATCTTTAAACTTATTTTAACTGGGATTTCATTTGAGAGTTAAATATTTTAGGAGGTAGACCTAAAGCAAAACCAAAACCATTTCATTTTTATATACCATGTCGACTTACAGAGACACTAAGGTGAAACTATCATGGGATTTTCTTGGCAAGATTTGTTCAGAAGGGGTTTCCTATTGTCTTCCTCTAAGGCTGAGAGAGCGTGACTTGTCCAAGTGGGGTTTCCATAGGTGAGCAGGGATTTGAACCCTGATCACCAATGTTTTAGTCCCACACCCAAACCACTACATCATGCTAGCTATTTTTATATACCTTTATATACCATACTGAACATTTATTTTAAAATTTAATACAAGTATTTGTCTCCTATACAAGCAGTTAACAAAGCTGCTCACACAGAAGCTCCTTTTTAATGCCTGCCCAGCCCACCCATTCTCCTCCTCATCAGCAACATTGGAAGGAGGATGAAGCAAGGGTTTGGGAAACAAAAACTTTCAGTGTTGGTTTGCAGCAACATGTTTGCGCTAAACAATGCAATAAAAATTGAAAGACCAGTATTCTACTCTAGCCAGTCCTATTGTAGCTGTGTGTGCCAACCTACAACAAATAAGATAAGCAGCAGCTGCCTCCTGACTCTCTTTATTCAATGTGCATGATCAGCAGAGCAGGGAGAAAAAGGGAGAGCAGATAAGACTGCTTATCAGCTACTCCAAGAGCCATAGATTTATATGTTTGGCCACTCAACTGAAAATCCTACAAAAAGTGGAGTCATCCGTGAAGACATTTTGGATGGTCTTCAGATGTTCCCTAGAAAAATCAATTCATTTTTGCTTACTTACTCAAGGCTTACCTGACATGTTTTTTTTCCATTGCACATGTGCATATTGTTAGTATGAATAAAAGTGTTGCGGAAACGTGATGAACTGCTCTTCTTTTTTGTGTTATAGGAACCTGTCCCTATTCTTTCCATATCATTTCTGGCTCAGGTACCAAATTTTATGTTAAACAAATAATTACAGGAACACATCTACTTTTTCAACCTGCTTGTTGTTGTTGTGTGCCTTCATGTTTTTTCCAACTTATGGTCACCCTAAGGCAACCCTATCATGAGGCTTTTTTGCAAGTTTCTCTAGAAGGGATTTGCCATTGCTGTCCTCTGAGACTGAGAGAATGTGACTTGCCAAAGGTCACCCAGTGGGTTTCATGGTTTAGCGAGGATTTGAACACTGGTCTCCAGCGTCACAGTCCAACACTCAAAATACGCTGGCTTTCCCATTACTAAATTGAAATTGAATCATAATGAGTATCCCAAATGGAAATAGGATGAATAAATGTATTTTTCTTTCAATACAATAGATATGGCAACTACCAACATTTCCCCACAGTGCAGCCTAGAAATCATAAATATTGCCACTAGTGCATTTAATCATGTTAATTTATGAATATGCTGCGTGCTTAGTGTAAAATAGTAAAAAAGCTTATTTTATGATATGAGGTTATTAAAAAGTGGTTATTAAGTTTTCTAGGTAGGCCCACTTCCAGGATGTAAATGATGAGTAGCCACTTATCTGGTTATCGGGGGGAAGCAAGAATAGTTTTCCGGAGATCAGATACAAAAAATTTACTGAAGATGCATTTTTTTAAAGATGACAAATTATTATTACTATTGTTATTATTTTATTTATATATATCTCACCTTTCTCCCGATATTGGGACTCAAGGCGGTTAACAAAAACTTAAAACAGTACAAGTTAAAAACAATACAAGCACCAAAATGTAGATACAAAGTTAAAAAAAAACATTTTTAAAAAGTCAAAAACATTACATGTGTGTTAAAAACTCTATACAAAACTATATACAAATTTTAAAAACAAATGATTTATGCAGCTATATATATAGGTAGTAGGCAAGCAAAAATGTTGTGTCCTAATCCTGTTTTTGTGGACTCCCAAGTCTAAATTAAACGTTGTTCTAAAACATCAAGCTTGTAAAAATGTACAGTTGTCTACAGGAAAACCTTTCTCTTAAGGGCTGAAGGCAGCTGTTTGCAACCAAGTCAGCTTACCATCTCAATATAGCTGACACATTAATATCTTTTCAACCACCAACAACTGTTAAATAAAAAATTTGTAACAACTCATAGAGAACAAAAGTATGTTCATTTCTTTCAAAGGAAGTGCCTGTTTATTTTTTCATAGTTTGGTTTGATCTATAGAAAGGAAATCAATGTCTTCTTAAGGAGGATGGCTGGCATCCTAGTTACAAATTTGTAGCCTCCATTTATAATCTTGTCACTGCTGGACATTCATAGTTACGATCATTAATGACTGAATATGACCTGTAAACCCTACTTTTTTAGCTTGGCAGCACCTCATTTGATAGGTTTCTGAGGCACTGCAGATCAGGGCACTGGGAAATCATGTTTGCCATAACCTCCTGGTTGTGGAGTGCCCAAGACAAGCAGTTGTGGCAGGACCCTGAGTGATCTCTCTAGCTGCCTGTTCTCAATGTGTCCCATGAACAGAGAGTACTGGAGATGTGATTTCCCACTGCTATGAACCCTTTGGGTTTGGTGTTGCCAAGATGAGAAGGTAGAGTTTTTTGGGTTGCATCATCAGACATACGTACGATGATGGAGCTCTGCATTATAACTATGTTTGGCGATGCAGGATCTTGGTCACTGTTCTGTCTAAGAGTATTAGACTACATTCTTTTGTGGTGCCTTTCTGATCTATTTTGGTTTTGCAATCTCAATCCTTCAGGACCCCAAAATGCTGGATTAAATTAGTCTTCCTTATTTTGTACTGCAAACCCTTCCATGGGGTAATGGAAACCATTCTTAATTGCATGGGGCAGGGATTCCCAATCTCGAGTGCACAAATG
This sequence comes from Sceloporus undulatus, assembly GCF_019175285.1. Lineage (NCBI taxonomy): Eukaryota > Metazoa > Chordata > Lepidosauria > Squamata > Phrynosomatidae > Sceloporus > Sceloporus undulatus. The sequence continues at coordinate 85,441,004 of NC_056527.1, read as the reverse complement.
TTATGAGATGAAGCGTATAGAATCCTTGACCATTGGCTATGGTGGCATACTAGGAGCCGAAGTTGCACAATATCTGGGGACCCAACATTGGATGCCATTGGTGGAAGGCACACTGGGGAAAAAAGGAGGAAAAACTGGGGCCGGCGGCTCAGAAGTGGAATCCATAGAAAAAACAAGAGACATGGCTCATGGTGTTCGAAAGATGGTTTATTGATAAAGAAGCCAAACACATGTTGACCTATGTGTACTTTAAGGCCTTCTTTGTGGGTCTACTTAGTCCACAATGTGGCTAGGCTCTGAGTCTCTCATCACTACAGGGCTCTGTTCTGGCCTGGGCCTTCGTAGGTTAAGGTGACCCTTCTGCTGGCATATCAGACTAAAATATCTTGAAGGATTCTCTTTAAATGATGAGTGGCCTCAAACAGGTCCAGAATGGGGAAGGGATAGAAAGGATGGTGTAGGGAGAATTGCCATGTCTTGATTCTTTACAAACTAAGTGTTTTGAAGAAAGCTTATCAGAACAAATTCTTAATTCATTAGGCTGGATGGATGGTTCCATGCATGTGCTTGTTTTATAGTACAGACCTGCAAAATGTGTGTGTGTGTGCTGTAGCACCTCTTTCTAGGGCTGAGAGTATGTGACTCACCCAAGGTCACCTAGTGGGCTTCCATGGCTGAACAGGGAATCGAATCCTGATCTCCAGAGTCATAATCCAACATGCAAACCATGCTGGCTGCACCCTGAGTTTCATCTCAGAAAAAATATTTCTGAACATTAATTTTTAAAAAAATGGATGGATGCTTTCAAGTGCAAGTGATGTGTAAAGCAAGACCTTAACAGAAGGCAATGAGAAGTTTCAGTCCTAACATTTGATGAAGTACATATAGTTGAGAAGCTGGAGCGTTTCCAAAGGAGGGTGACGAAAATGGTGAAGCATCTGGAAACCATGCCCTCTGAAGATAGACCTAGGAAGTTGGGTATGTTTAGCCTGGAGAAGAGATAGTTAAGAGGTGCTATGATAGCCCTGTTTAAGTATTTGAGGGGGTAATCATATTTGAGGATGGAGCAAGCTTGTTTTCTGCTGCTCCCAAGGCTAGGACATGGAGCAGTGGATTCAAACTACAGGAAAAGAGATCCCACCTAAACATTAGGAAGAACTTCCTGATAGTAAGAGCTATTCAATAGTCGAACACTCTACATTGGAGTGTGGTGGAGTCTCCTTCTTTGGTGATCTATAAACAGAGGCTGTCAGGGGTGGTTTGATTCTGTATTCCTGCATGGCAGGGGGTTGGACTGGATGGCCCTTGTGGTCTCGTCCAATTCTATGATTCTAGATTCTATCCTGAGCAGCACACATTTGTGTTGGGTTTCTTTAAAAATCCAGATTCCAGTCCTTATTTAAGGTGACACCTGCAGCAACTCCTGTTTACCAGGGGAAGTGTTGAGCTGTATTGCTGTGCTGGCCAGTTTCTGCCACTCCCAGGTTGTGAGTTTGTGGCAGCGGGGAGAAGAGGAGAGGAGAGGAGGGAGCCTGTTTGGCACAGAATGGGACAAATTGTTCCACTGGAAAATTGTCCAAGTTCTCTTCTTAAGACAGGCTTGTGTGGTACCATTGTCCATGTCTCCTCCCACCCATTTTCACACAAGCATTTATTATTCAGTTCCATGGCAAAACAATTGGTGCTCACAGTGATTCTCTCCCCACCATTATTGTTATTTTGTTTTGTCTTCTGGGTTTTTTAAAATGCCATTGTTAACTTCTGTTCCCCAGGCAGCTGTTTTTGTCCAAATAGTGCAAAAGCATTTAGATTCTCTTGTTATGGCCAACCACAAGCAGTGTCTTAACTGTGCCATGTAACTGGACATAGTAACAGAGATGGGTTTTATCTGATCGCCACCCTCCCCCAGTCCCCAGTCTCCAAGTTGCATAGATCTCTTCATTTTCAGCCACTGAGCCGCACAAATGGGTGCCACTAAGCAGTGTATACACTAGCAGCCCTTGCCAACTGATACAAGTCCAACAAGCTACTTTTATAATCCAACAAGCTCCTGCTATTAAAAAAATCTGTTATTTCTAAAAGTACTACATGACTGGTTTTATGGAAAAGAAGGCTTCTGCTGCATAGAGTCTTATTGTTTAGGATTCAAATGGTGAGGTGGGACCCCCAGTTGGGCACAAGAGTTGCTGAAGGGGGGCATGAGACTTGGGGGCTCTGATCCCTCTTCCTCCCAAAGATTTTTATGTGTAAAATTTACACATGCATAGGATTAAACATTGAATTTACTTAAATAAAACTGTTCTAATTTTTAAGCAATATTTTTGTTTCATACACTTACTGTAAAACATTTACAACACGGTTAATCAAAGCTCTTGAAATCATAACAAAAGAATTTTCTCTTCGTATAAACTCCCAGGCAGTTCATCACTCTAGATGAGATTGATATGCTATTAATATATTACTCTCAGTTCCTTGTCTCTAACATATTCATATGATTGCATTAACTGATTATATAAATGCAGTGAGATCTTGTAGCACCTTTGAGACCAACTAAAGAAAGATGTTGGCAACAAGTGCTTTCGTATACTTAAGTCTACTTCTTCAGATGCATTTTGGTAGACTTAAGACTTAAGTCTACAAAAGCACATGCTGCCAACTTCTTTCTTTAGTTAGTCTCAAAAGTGCTACAAGATCTCTGTAGTCTACATACTGATTCTAGAGACTAACACAGCTATATTTTTGAATTCTACTACTCTGATGGTATAAAGTTATTTATTGAGCCTATTTTTGTTGCTCTTTCCTCAAATCAGACTGCTTATATTTACATTTTTCTTTTCTTCCCCCCTTTTTGTAATCTTGAGAGTTTTCGCTACTGACTTATTATTGTTCATATAGATCTTGTACTAATACTTACACTTTTTATTGATCATATAGCTCTCAGAATAAAAATTTTATTCTGTTCATTTATTCATTTGTCATGTTATTCTCAGTACCAACATTTTTATTCATATGAGCTATAATTATCCATAACGTTAGGGCCAATGTTGTGAGAGTCCTGTATAACATATTAAAAACTGTTATAATTTGAATATTATCTGAAGAAACTTGCCAAGAAAACCCTGTGATAGGGTCTCGAATGTGAAATTACCCCAACAAACCTGGAGACTTTATCACACTACACAGTTAACAGCACTGCCATAGCTGAATCCTGTGGAATCCTGGGATTTGCAGTCTGGCACTAGAGCTCTCTGGCTGAGGATCCTAAATGCCCCTCCCTAAACTACATATCTCGAGATTATGTAAGATGTTGCCATGATTGTTAAAATGGAATCACAATGCTATAATAGGGCAGTGTGAAAGAGCCTCCAGTAGCTGCAACCAGACGGTTCCTAGTTTTTATTTTCCACCTTTAAATGGGGCAGTGGGACTTGCTTTTAGTGTACCGGGATGAAAATTGGCCTTTGCCACTGTTGCCCAACCTTGCAACCAGACCTCTCCAACTTGGCTGGCACCCTCTTATGTAATGCCCATCATCCTGCCAGTGTGGCCATTTTTCTGCATTAGGCGAGTGTCATGGATCTGTAGTCCAACACATCTGGAGGATCCTCAGGTTGAGAAGCACAACGATTGGGGAGATATTCAACCCTTCTTAGGATGCTGCGAAAATCCCATTAAAATGGCTTTTAAAGACACTGGACATCAAATCCAAATCCTATTTCACATTTATTTGAATTTAATTTATATTATTTTAATGTACTTTGTTATTTAATGAGACGATAGGACATGGAGCAGAGTAGTGGGAAATGTTTTCCTCCTGCTAAAGCCAACGACTGCTCCTTCTAGAAATCTATCTTTCAAAAACCATTGAGACCCACGTCCCCCGCTTTGCCTTTTCTGAATTCCTCTGACTTGTTTACTCTTTTGACCCAACTGTCTTCTCTATCCTTGCATTGCTACTTTAAACTTGCACCCAGGGTTGTAAATAGTTTGAGATAAAACCCCACATTTTATGCCAAGATAGGCTGACCTCTGTGGTTAGTATAGCAGCAACGGAAATGTACCGTTTGCTGATTTGTATGTTTTGCTCATTGTAGGAGGGTGGGGGGAAGAGAGCACCTTTAGTAGCTGGGTTGTTGTGGTTAGGAGCTTTCAATTTGGCTTTGACTTATGGTGACTCTGGGAATGAAAGACCTCCACAAGATTTTATTATTCAGCTCCCTTCTTGAAGCAATAACCATCCAAAAACAACATCTATCTTAGGACAAAATGGCATAAAACAGGCACCTGAATTTGACATCCATGGAGGGGCAAAGGCTGGGTTGCAGCTTCCAAGAACTGATTCCCCCACCAGCCATCAAAGTCCAACTGCCATCGTGGCTGGTGATTTCTGGGATTTGTAGCTCAAAAACACTTTTCCTGAGTCCTGGAGTAAGATCAGTGAGAGTCGTAGCACATCTGGAGGGCACCAGTTTGAAGAGGCTAGTGTACAAAACCACTCCCTTTCTTTCCTGAATTCTTATGTTTGTCTGTCTTTCTAGATTTTTATTTCCTAGTAATGGAAGTAAAATTACATTTTGAATAAACTGCCCCATCTCCCTTCATTTTGTCAGCACAAACCAGCAGCTGTATGGAAAAAATACATACTCAAAGAACTACTGTACCTTCAAGCCATTACCGAATCCTGAATTAACTTCATTAACTTTCAAGTCCCCATCAGGTTTAGGCACTAGTTAGGGTGAAATGTAATACCCCCACATCCCTGGAGTAGTCCATATGAAGCTCTGCAAGTCCTTTCCTCATCATGACTCAAGACAACAAACAGACTCAATGTCTTTTAGTTTTGCCCAATGGAGTAGTCTGAAGATTTTGAAAAGTTGCACACAGTGTTAGCTCATTTCGGCTGGCTAAATAAAGGTATTGTCACAGTATGGATTTTGACTTAACTACTAACAAAAATAATTGATTGGCTAAGTAGCATTTATCCAATAAGATCTACATAACAGCAAATGTTATTGCTATTCTGGGGTGAAATGGAAGAACTAAAGATGTAGAAAGGGGAAAAAGAAGAAGAGAGAATGGACAAGGGTCCTTCCAGCTAACTATCCTTCAGTCTTACTATTTAGATTAGAAAGTATATACCTAGGTAAGGAAGAATTTGGTGTGATAGATGTTTTTAATATACTATTAATAATCAATTTTCAATAATATCTTGAAAGCAGCTAATTGTACTTTTTTGTGTCAACTTTGCAACATGCAGAACTTTCCTTTTTTTCCTCTTCCAGAATTTTTTTTTAAAAAACCACCCTCTCAGCAACCACAAAGACTGAATTTAGATAGTCTTTAATGTTTACCTAGCAGGGAGAGGTCTCTCTTTATATTTGTTTTCGATGTATGGACTACCTTCTTTCCAGTGCACAGAGCAGCAAGTTACCCAGATACAGTATTTCTAACCTCATATCTAACTGAAGTTAAGCTAACGAAAACTATCAAAAACATGTCTCATTGAAGGAAGGATATATAAAAATGCACATGCAAATGTTGAATGAAGTGTTGAGAGAAAACTCTGTTCCCTTATTTCTGCAGCCACATACTTATATAAGTAAGTACATGCCTCTACCAAAGCCACTCTTGTTCCCTGTGACTGGCCAAATACCACTCTCTCTTGAATGATCTGGTGTCTCAAATGGGGTACCAGAAACTATTGGATTCAGATCATCCTTATATTTGCATACTTTAAGTATGGTAAATAATCACTTAGCTGGTCCTGATAAAGGAAGCTTGAAGAGAGCTTGATCTCTTTTCTTTCAAGCCATCCATACAGCAAAAATGATCAAGACAGGTCTAGGTGAGCCAGCAAAACATTAGAATAGTGTGAGTGTGTGTGTGTGTGGTGTGCTGTGCTGTGCGCCCACAAAGTCTTTTCTGACTTATGGCGACACTAAGGTGACCCCATCACAGGGTTTTCTTGGCAAGTTTCTTCAGAGGGGGTTTGCCATTGCCATCCTCTTAAGCTGGGAGTGTATGACTTGCCCAAGGTTACCCAGTGGGTTTTCCTGGCCAAGCAGGAGTTCAAACCCTAGTCTCCTGAGTCCTAGTCCAACTCTCAAATTGTTATGCCGCACTGGCTCTTGTTAGAGTAATAGTGAACCCGTTGTATCGCTGTTGAAAACAATACTTACAGAGCAGCCTAAGGCAGTAAAAGAATAAGTCTATGAGGTTATACTATCTTTCATTCTTATAGAATCATAGATTTGGAAGGGACCATAAGGGCTGTCTAGTCCAGCCCCTGACCATGCAGAAATACACAACTCCTGAGAAATAACCATCCAACGTCTGTTTGAAGACCTTCAAAGAAAGAGATTTTCCCTCACACCCCAGGTCTATTCCAATGTCAAACAGCTCTCAAAGGAAGTTCTTCCTAATGTTTAGGTGCAATCTCTTTTCTTGCAGTTTGAATCCATTCGCGTTCTAAGCTCTGATACAGCAACAAACTCGCTCCGTTTTCTACATGACATCAGATATGTACAGAGATGGCTATTATGTCATCTTTAAATTTGTCCACAGCTGGAGTTTCCCTCTACGTAAAATGGGTAGAATAGTGACCTGCTTTCACCAGAGCAGAGTAATGACAAGGGAAAAGATGGAGTAGGAGTAAAATGTGCTGCAGAAATGCTGGATAATGACGTCCTTTTTCCCCAAGAGTGGTTTCAAGAGTGGTCAAGAAGCGTCCCCCCCGATTGGCCACTCAGAAAAATTTGGAGGGTAAACAGTCCATTTTACTAGAATAAAGCGGCTAAGAGTTAAGTGTGAGCAGGGAAATCTAGTGGTCAGGTGCAGCTGACCCTATAGCAAAGTACACAACTAGATGTTACAGAAATTCAAAGACAGAGCCGTGTTAGTCTGGATCAGTATGAAAAGGGATATTGTAGCACCTTTAGAAATAACTGAGAGTAAGAGAGAAGTTGGTAACATAAGCCTACTTTTGCAAATGTGAAGAAGTTCTGTGACTGTTGCTTGTTGGCAGGCCAAGAAAGCCTGAATAAGATGCTATATCATGTGATTTGTAGTTGCAGTCAGCAGAATTGCATTGGTAACAGTCACATATTTTGGCAAGCACAGACAAAGCCACTTTGGTCCTAAGTAGGTGTGGTTTTGGGATTAGAAACCCATGAGAGCCATTTGTCAGCTGAATTCTAACCAGAGATGGGGAAATCTATGGCTTTTAAGATGTTTTGGACTTCAACTTCTAGAATCCCCACCCAGCATGAACAGTGGTCTGGAATTATGGAAACTGTAGTCTAAATATCTGGAGGACCCCATGTATTACCCAATTTTGTTATCCCATTATATTTAATAGAACGTAAGCGTCCATGGATAAAGTTAATATAAAGGAACACTACAGTAAAGTGGGTCCTTGTTATCCACTGGGGTTTGTTTCTATGATCCCCCATGGATAACAAAATCCATGAATGCTAAAGTCCCATTAAATATAATGGCATAGCAAAATTGTGTCCTTTGTATAAAAAGGAAAATCAAGGTTTGCTATTTGGAATTTATACTTTTTTGGAATATTTTTAAGCTGTGGATGCTTGAATCCGTGGATAAAACATCTGTGCATAAGGAGGGCCAACTGTAGTATATTAAGAGAGATATAGACTTATTTGTGACACTGGATTCTCTAGGTCCCAATCAATGTCAATCTTTATGAAGGCACAAACTTTTTCAACCTGCTGCTCTCCAAATGTGTTGGAGTCCAATTCCATTCCTTGACTCTGCTGTATGAGGATGATGGGGGTTGTCATCCAGTACATCTTCCAGAAGTTGGAGGCATCAGGGTGGGGGAAGGCTGCCTCTGGATTTTTCCTACAATAGACGAACAGGGCTGCTGCTTCTGGAATGTATAAGTTCTTATCTGACATAATAGCATCATTTAAAACCATCACTGGGCCATTTATGCCCATCTGAATAGCAAGCAGCAGTAGCAGCAGCAACAACAACACAAAAATCCCCTTTGGTTTGGATAGAAAACAGTGGTCTATTATTCAGGGCCAAAAGATGGTATCTCTCTCTGGAATGTTCCAATAGAATCACATGACTACTCTTTCCTCCCTTTTCTTGATTTCAGAACAAAGGCTTCGCCCGGAAGAGCCACGTATTCCTGCCCAAGATATTTAAAAAAATGTCTTCCCAGCCCAAAGAACGCCCTGAAGGTTTGCAGTTCCCCTTTCTGGATGATCATGAAACGATCACAACCATCAAGGAATCAAAAACATTATTCATTCTCCGGGGTCTTCCAGGCAGTGGGAAGTCCACCTTGGCACAAGCCATCCAAGATAAGTACAAAGATGCTTGCAAAATTGTCTCCGTTGACAACTACAAAATCCAGCCAGCCATCAGGAGCCCCCTTCCCGATGAGTACAGCAAAGTAGACGAGGATCTAAGTGTCTATTGCAAGCGTGATGTCAGCGTCGTGGTGGTGGATGACACCCACCACGAGCGGGAGCGGCTGGATCAGCTCTTCGAGATTGCTGATAAGTACTGCTACAAAGTCATCATTGTGGAGCCCAAAACAGCATGGAAACTGGATTGCTTGCAGCTCAAGGATAAGAACCAGTGGAAACTTTCAGTGGATGATCTAAAGAAGCTGAAGCCCAGCTTAGAAAAGGACTTCCTTCCCTTGTATTATGGATGGTTTTTGAGTAAACGCAGTTCGGAGAACTTGCGGAAGACAGGGCAGGCTTTTTTGGATGAGCTTGCCAGTATCAAAGTCTTCAAAAAGGAGGCCAATAAACACTGTGGGTCCACTCCCCTCCCCCAATCTTTTAATTGTATAAAATCTGCCTTTACTAACCCATGAGAATTGATCTCCTACTAGTAAGCACAGAAAGAGCAGCTTCTTTCTAGTTCCCAGGATCTTGGGATCCTTTGCTGAATTTTACAGGAGGCTGCCACGTTCTGTGTTTGTGCAACAAATCCCCATCCCTCTTTTTTTTCCCTGCTTAAAATCAAGGCTGAGATCCTGCATGTTGAAACATATGGGTTGTTGGAGAGCTGGAGGATCAGTGGGAATGAGTCCCGCTATTTTTTGGTGGATGCGTTGTGACAGGCATTTGCAGAACCTTCTTGGAGGTCCTTAGAAGGTCCCTACAATGATATTCTTGCAGTGGTCCCCACTGATTTCTCTCCCCCCCCCCTTTCCAACAATATGGAAATAGGTGTATTGGAGGACTGTGCTGCTTTTATAAGGAAGGTTTTTTTGGGTGTGTGGATTGTGCTGTCAGACCAGAATTCTGACCTCTGCAACAAAAAGTGAGTTACGATGGCATTTAGTCTTACTCATGTCATCATAATTCACCAACAAGATGACAGTCCAAAGTGTTTCCTTAGTCAAGCTTATAAAAAATGTACTCAAATACTATTAGCTCAGTGGTGAAAGCACTATGCAAAAAGCAGAAAGAGGAAAGAGCAAAAAAATAAAGAAAAAAGAACTACATTTTAAATCTGAGTGCAAAGCTATTTTTAGATCAGCAGAATACACCTGACCAACACAAGATGTTTTGCCCTCAGATAAAATGCCAGAAAGGCTGGTGTTGCTGAATTCTCAGATACTCTAATAAATTGTGGGTCCCTACCTATTCCTACTGCAAAAGTATCCTTTTTCCCAGGCCCACAAAAGATGCTCCTCTTTAAATATCCTGCCAGTGTCCTGCAGGGATTGCCTGCCCATTTCTTTGTGAAATCTGCAGTCCTGCTGAGATCCTGGAAAAGTTACTATAGTTGTCCCTCCACATTTGTTAAGCGTCTGTGGATTTGGTTCTTTGCAGATTACTGTATTTGCCGCAACCTCCACTGCTGCATATTCGAAAAATAAATATGTTCTCTCTAGGCATTTCCAGGTCTTTCAGAATTGTCCCGGGGAACTAGAAATGCTTAGAGAAGTGTTCTCTAAGATTAAAAAAACAGCATCCTATATTCACATTTTCCCATTTCCATGGGGATCCTGCACCCCTAACCTCTGCAAAAGTTGAGGGCATACTTTGAACTACAGTTCCTAGAATATCTTAGTCAGCATGCCTACTGCCCTTGCTGGCTAGGAGGATGCTCTGTGAGTTCTTAAATCAGGAGCTCTTAAACTCTGCTTCTTCTTATGCATGAGCCCAAACCATCTTTGGACTTGGTTCCACTGAAGATGGTGTGGTCTGTTTTACTGTCTCCCTGTCACTTCAGTGACTCTACTTCTAAGCAAAGGGTTTCAGATCTTCTAAGCAAAGGGTTTCAAAGCTACCTCTTGGTTTGAAACTGCAGAGGCAATCGGCAGTCCTTATGGGAAGCCTGAAACAAATTGAGGTGCACTGTGTAATAACATGCATGCCAGCCTCCTCCACCATTTGTCCCAAAGTAAATTATTTTTTTACCCTGGGAAAAGCACCACTGTGGCCTTACTTTGCTAGTGCTACATCTCTATGCTGAGTGGAGGGTTTTGGGCATTGTACTTCAAAAGGTAACTTTCCCAAGTAGTGCCCATTAACTTTCTAACATCAGACCAATAATCCTTCTATCATTGCCTATTGTTTGCGAGTAACAGAAATGCATGTTCCCACACTTTCAGGAGAGCAGTTCTAGGTGGCTACATGGCTAAATCTTCCTGGATTGAGAACCGGTTCTGGTGTATTTGAAGACCAGTGATAACAAAAATAATCTCTTCACCACCAGCCACATGTTGCTGGGGTGAGCAGGGATGGCTGGTGGATGGCATCTGAGGCAGTGCACCTGTTCTGTGTTTTGGTCTGAATTTTAATGAAGCTATCCAAAGCCATGAATCTAAAAGGGATTCCCCTAAAACAGGAGCAGCAGCCTGGATACCTCCTTTAAAGTTTGGACTAAAATGTGGGTGCATCACCCCAATGACAAGGGAGATGCTGCTGCTGAGACTGCACAGATAATCCTAATTGAGACAGTGACCCATCTGGTCACTGGAAGTCTCACTGTCTTTTGTGTGAAAGGTTTGTCTATGTCCTCCACGGCTTACCAACTTCTCGAGGCCATTGCAGGTAAAAGACAAAGCCAGCCTTGTACCACTGTAGGATTCTAAAAGGAAATCCCTGAGACTTCAGAAGATCTTCCCTTTCTAACCTGTTGCTGGAAGCAGGAATCTTACCAGGCACCATGCATCTGTGTACTCACTCTTTCTTTATGAACTACCCCACACCATATTTTTTTTAGAAAGAAAAGGTACAACCTTATGTATCTTTATGCAAGTTGAGCAGCTTTCCCTGGGGTTATCTCTGCAGAGTTTGGAAAAAGATGACCTTTTGTTGTACATTAAGTAGCTGATCCAAATCCTTATAGCTTTTTGTATAGTTAGGGTAAGGCACGAGCTCCCTTTTCCCCATTGGGATTACATCTGTAGTCCTTGAAGAGTTCTTGCATCTTCTTTAGGCATCCTCCACACACCACATTCCCCCCTTCTTGATAACAAAGATGGGGAACAGGTAGATTTCCAGATGTTGTTGCATCGTATCCCCTGGTGAATCCTTACTCCTAGATATTCTGCCTAGAGCTGATAGGAGTTAAAGTCCCATTGCATCTAGATAGGCACATATCTCTTGCCTCTGCTTTGCAGAATGCGGCAGAAGGAGAGGCCACAATAGTGATCACAAACCGTTCAGTCTACAGAACCAGTCAGCATGGGGCTTTGGGATTAATGATCCATCCTGGGAGGTGTATTCCAAAAAGTAACAGTTCTTCAAGTCCTGTTTTTCTATGAGCTTAATGCAGAAATCCCTAGGACCTAGGTATGCGCTCCTCAGAAAGATTGTTTAACCCTCTAGCTGGATATGGGACTGGCAATTACTTTAAAGAGGCCATGCATTTATTGTTGGCACAAAATTACCCTTAGACTAACTCAATTTGGTTAGGCCTAAACTGCTCTTTAGATATTACCACTACATCCCAAAGCATAATGGAAGCCACATTATAAAGTTAGAAAGTTAATACCAACATCTTGCATACCTCATTTCATATCAGTTGCTACAGTCTGTATAATGTCTTGCAGTACTTCATCCCACCAATGCATAATTTGCATTTTGGTGCCTAAAAAAATGAAAACTGGTCTAAACATATCCAGAATGGGACAGCAAGCACTGAGAAGGGTCAGATAAAAGGGTATTTATTGCAGGTACTAGATCAAACTTGGAAAACTCACTTTTAAGTTGCCAGAGATTGTGGGAGTTGTAGTCCACATTTCCAAACTCTGCAACTAGATACTAAAGAAAAAGAAGTAGCAGCCACTAAAAGCATCTTTTCCTCTTCTACTCTCCACAGTAATGCATAATACAGTACATTGTGTGATGTGCCAGCATCCTGTGTTTGGCTTCTCCAGCAACAGATGATGAAACTGGGAAGAGAAACAAAAATGTACAACCCCATGCTACCTGTCATGCATTTTGGTAGTTCTAGATCAGCCTTCTTCAACCTGGTCCCCTCTGAATGTGTTGCACTGCAAACCTGATCTTTCTTCAGTGAGCATATGGCATGATGCCTTGGAGAGGGATTATGGGAATTGTAATCCAAAATATCCCAGGACAAAACATCAGAGAAAACTGATTTGCAATTGGGGTGGGGGAGCAATACACAAGCAATTGCATTGGCTTTTGTTGATGAAATGGGAGAGAATGTATGGCCTTCAGCAGCTGATGGGAATTGCAACCCAACAACACCTGAGGGCCATGCATTCCCTACTCCTGCACTGATATGCGCTGCTTCTGACCTAAATTGTACTGTTTAAAATTTGGTTATCTCCATTGTAGCCTGAGCTTATAATATCAAGAGGTAATGGCTGTGCTTAAACCCCAAGACTTCCAAGCAGCGACTCAAAGCCATTTGCTAGAAAACTTTGTCAAGGAGCAGATTGAACTAAGCTCTTGCATAGCATGACAGCTAAACTGGGCCTAAAGATCTTTTAACATAAATTATAGAGTATTTAAAAAAAAGAACAGTACAGCCTGTATGTTGTGCTTTCTGTGTCATGTTTAGCACCAGCATTAAGAGTAGGAGTTAGTTTATGAGTTCTTACAATATCCTGTGCACAATGAGAGGAGAATATAATCTTGTATATACTTGAAGCTTATTTTTTTACAAGTTTGACAAACACTCATGAATTAGATATTTACATTTTTTTTTTGTTGTTGTATGCCTTCAGGTCACTTTTGACTTATGGCAACCCTAACATGACAACCCTGTCATAGGGCTTTCTTAGCAAGTTTCTTCAGAGGGGGTTTGCAATTGGCATCCTCTGAGGCTGAGAGAGTATGGCTTGCCCAGTTGGTTTTTATACTTGAATAAAGAAATGAACTCTGATCTCCAGAGTTGTAATCCAATGCTCAAACAACTACACAGCACTGGTTATTGTAGATAAATACATTACAGGTTGAGTATCCCTTATCCAAAAACCCAAAATAAATACCCCAAAATTCAAAATTATCCACATGGGGGGCTGAGATAGTAACCTCTTTGCTTTCTGGTGATTCAGTGTATACAAACTGTTTCATGCACATTTTTTTAAAATCCTGTGTATAAAACTACTTTCAGGTTTTTATGTATAAGATGTATACAAAACATAAACTAATTTAATGTTTAGACTTGGGTCTATCTCCAATATATCTCAAATTCTGAAATCCAAAACTCTGGTCCCAAGCATTTTGGATAAGGGATACTCAACCTGTACAATAAGCAGACAGATATAATCATGAGCTAGGCATATACATAAGGTGATCATATTGTAGGTTATCTTCACACAACTATCCTATTTTCCTTTTCTTGCTTCCTTCCTTTTCTCTATATTTGTGTATTCATAATTTTAAAAAATTAATATTTTTAAAGAAAAGTTTGTTTAATCTTACATGAAGATAGAATGTTGACAGTGAAGAAGTTGTGTTGGAAGAAGTTATGAAGTTGGTTTGGCAGGACTCATTCTGTTTCCTTTGGTTTACAGTTGGACAAGCCACTGAAGACCCCAAAGTGAAAATTGACTTGACCAGCTACTTTGTGAAAAGGCCACCAAGTGTCTTGCACTGTACCACAAAATTTACTGACTTTGGGAAGGCCCCAGGAGCAGATGACTATGCACAGCAGGAGGTGAGCGTTTTGCCTCCTTTCATTCTGGGCTGGAAAGTGAAGGTACTTTCAGGATGGCCCCAAGTTGGAAAGTCCCAACTTCTTCACCCAACTCCTTTTAAAGATGGGAATGGACTATGTCCAAAGGAGTCCATATTCAAATTGGAATTCCCCTCCTAGAAATGCCACAGCACTTTGGGCACAACATACAGCTGTACTGCGTGGAGACTTTCTGGTCCACTTTCCCAGTAGTAGCCCTTGAAAATGCTTTACAGAGGGCTGGGAGATCCTAGTGAATGAGGAACTTAAACCTTTCAAAAACTAGGAGACACATTTGCTGCTATTATTGTTGTTGTGGTGGTTTATTTATATAGCTCCAAGAATTGGCTTTAAGATACTCCAGATTTGCTAGCTCCCTTTGCCTCTGTCAGGAACTTCTTATCTCTGATCATGCACAGTAACCTTTACCTCTATCTTTGATGAAACTGTCTGAATATTTTTACATGCATCTCAGCAACAGTTGAGCAACTAGGTACACACATGGCCTAAACCCTGTTGTGTGTCAATCCTTACTAGTGTAGTTCCATTGAAGCAGTGGAATTTACCACAATTCAAAAAGGACATTGACAAACTGGAGCGTGTCCAAAGGAGAGCAACTAAAATGGTGAAGGGTCTGGAAACCATGTCCTGTGAGGAATGACTCAGGGAGCTGGGGATGTTTAGCCTGGATAAGAGAAGGTTAAGAGGTGATATGATAGCCCTGTTTAAATATTAGAAGGGATGTCATATTGAGGAGGAAACAAGCTTGTTTTCTGCTGCTCCAGAGAACAGGACCTAGAACAATGGATGCAAGCTCCAGGAAAAGAGATTCCACCTCAACATTAGGAGGAACTTTCTGACAGTAAGGGCTGTTTGACAGTGGAACACACTCCTTCAGAGTGTAGTGGAGTCTCCTTCCTTGGAGGTCTTAAAACAAAGGCATAATGGCCATCTGTCAAGGATGCTTTGATTGAGAGTTCCTGCATTGCAGGGGGTTGGACTGGATGGCCCTTGTGGTCTCTTCCAACTCTACGATTCTGTGATTCTACCTATGTGTAAATGTACTTCTCCGCCAACATGGAAAAAACGTCCCCTCTGCCCTCTAAATGGCTTTCCTTTTTTTTCTTTTAAAAAACAGAAAACCTAATTCTGAAACTTTTGTTAAATGGAGGGCCTTAACAGAAACAATTTCTTCCACAGGTTGTGAAGTCCTCTTACGGAAAAGCCTTCTTCCTGACCATCACTGCTCTTTTCATCACTCCAAGAACTGCGGGGGCCCGTGTGGAACTAAATGAGCAGCAAATGTTTCTGTGGCCGGGCGATGTGGACGTACTTCAGCCAGCGGTCAACCTTCCGAAAGGCAGCCGGGCCCATGTCACCCTGGGTTGTGCCAGTGGGATAGAAGCAGTCCAGACAGGCCTGGACCTCCTTGAATTTGTTAAGCTGGAGAAGGCAGGGAACAAAGGCGAGGAGGTTGGGGAGATTGGGGGCGGGAAACTTTTGTCATACGGGAATGGCATGTGGATGCTCGTGTTCTCCAAAAAAATTGAAGTCAGAGCCATCTTTTCCGGGTACTATGGAAAGGGAAAACTGGTGCCAACTCAAGGAGGTAGCAAGCGAGGGTCACCCTTTAATGCTTGCATCATCATCTAAAGGCTGCCCTCGCCTGTTTTGCAGTCCTGTGTAACCTTTTATAAAAACGCACACAAAATATTGTCCTCCAATTCATATTAAATTCAAGCATAGCCAGTCTTTCCACAGATATACATTTTTCTCCCCTTGTCATTTGAGAAACAAGCCAGCAGCCTGGGCATTTTTTAATATGTATAAATTAAAATTAATGCAACCGAAGATTTGGATATGCAAGCATCTTTTTCTAATTCAGAGAAACGGCATGCTTCCTCAGGCGATATCACTGCTGGTCACTTAAATCTGGTACCCATTGCCCTCATAGTGGAATAAACTGGCTTTAGACATGGTAAATATGCACCAGAGGGAGAACCTCTTCCTCCCTCTGGTCCATTACAAAACAAAACAAAACTCCCTGCAAAAAGAAAAGCACAGAAGGGAAAAAGCCAAGGCTTGAACTGTGCTCCTTGCCATTTTTGGTTTTCTATTTTCAGGTTGTTTCGAGAAACAAACACACAGTTTGTTCACAAGTGGCATGTGCCATCTCTGTCTGAAATGGTGCCATCTTCTCTCTTGACAACGTGGATCTACCAAGTCATTTTGCTACAATCCAGAAACCAATTTTCACCCCAGTTGGGGCTGAAGCCATATTTGGGGGCAAACCAAGGAATGAGGAGAGGTGCACCTTGTTTTAAAGAACTGTAGCTTTTGGAGTCATGCAGGAAAAGCCATTCTTCATCTCCCAGCTGCATTTGGGGTGGGGTGGACCCCATAAAACAGCACTATAGAGGCACAGGGATTGAGTGGGACCATGTCTCCCTTTGAACTATACTATCTTGGGTGAGCTGCTTCTCCTGGCCCCCAATTATAGCAAAATAAGTCAGATCGCTAAGAATTGGCTTTAAGATATTCCAGATTCAGATACTAGCTCAGACACAGGTACCTTTCACTATATACAATTATATGAATGTGATTCCACTTCAACTGCCATGGCTGTATCCTGTGGAATCCTAGTTTGTACTGTAGTGAAGCACTAGAACTCTCTGGCTGAAATTCTAAATGCTCCTCCCTAAACTACAAATTCCAGAATTCCATTGGAAGGAACCATGGCAGTTAAAGTAGAATCACTGCACTATTAACTGTGTAGTGTGAAAGAGCCCACAGTCCAGCTAGATGGATTCAAGGCATCTCTGAAAGCCAGACTTGCCTCAATTTTGTTAATCCTGCTTCAGTGATTTATACCCTCTGCCCACTTGTTGAGATTAACCTCCGCAGTCTTTTAATAGAGAAGACTATGTAAATCCTTTTTACAAAAAGTATTTAAATTACTAAAGCAATAGAGCAGTTGGCATGGAGTGCTTGCAAATGAGAACCCTTTTGGTGGCTGTTGCGGCTTACTAGTCGGGAGAGAAGAATGGGGAGACAATTCGACTGATGTAGCTCCAAAGGGAATATATAGGAGGGTGCACTGTGTCTGTGGTACACTGCCATTAAATTTCCCCTCTACAAGCTGGTTCCTTAACATCCAATTTGTCTCCTTGATCTCCCCGCTCCTCAATGGTAAGCAGCAACAGGACTTGATCACTGGGGTGGTGGTGGATAGGGTGCAGAAGGCTAGCATAGCCCCTTGCATCCCATCCAGAAAAAGACATACATCAAGTGTGGACATGGTGGAGCATTTATGCTCTGTCTTCTTGATGTAGCATCTCGGCCTATGTTTTGGCACAAATACTTCTTTCTCTCATACAAATACAGTATGGCATTTGCATTTCCTCAGAATTCCTCCCTACTAAACGGGTGAGGAGGAGCAGTCAGGTGTCTCCTCCCTTCTCTGTACTCGTTTGCTTTTTTGATTCTTCAAACCAGATGCTAGCTACCTGCTAAGACCTGGCAACTCCCAGGAAAGGACTTAGTTTAATCTTCACCAACTTGGTGCCCTGAAGATGTTTTGGACTCCATCACCCAGCATCTCACGTCAGAGGGTACCACATTGGGGGAAGTCAACTAGTGTAACAAAGATGCCTCAGTGACTGTGAAGTTGAAGGCTTTCCCGGCTAGCATCCATAATTTTTGTGGGTTTTTCAGGCTATGTGGCTGTGTTTTGGAAGAATTTATTTCTGATGTTTTGCCTGTATCTGCACCTTCACAGATGCAGGTGCAATGTCAGGAATAAATTTTTCCAAAACATGGCCACATCGCCTAAAAAACAATGCCTCAGGGACTATTTAGCTGAAAGAAAGGGCCTCTCCATCTTATGCCCAA
Source organism: Sceloporus undulatus (assembly GCF_019175285.1). NCBI lineage: Eukaryota > Metazoa > Chordata > Lepidosauria > Squamata > Phrynosomatidae > Sceloporus > Sceloporus undulatus. The sequence goes on along the minus strand of NC_056527.1, from coordinate 85,422,959 downwards.
AGTTTTGAAAGAGACAAATGCATCAATTACGTCACAGGTAGGAGTTTTTCTATAATTTAAGAGTGGATGGAAACTGTTTTGTATTATATCATGGCTAGGAAGTCCAGCGGAATTGGGGGGGCATCTGTAAAATGCTTGCCAATGAAAAACAAGTATCTGAAGTCTTTAATGCAGTAGATAAATGTTGCCCTCTGAACATTCATGGTTCCTCTGATAGTGCTTTACATAAAGAGCTTTGTTTAAAAGGCTCTCTTGAAGAGCACAGTAGTAATTTATGGGAAGTGAATAGAATACTCTAAAGTGGTGTACAAAACATTTTTGATGCAGTCCTATGTATGTATATGTCTTCCTAGGATTAAGTTCCACTGAGTTCCAGTAGGATTATTCCTGGGTAGCATAGAGGGTTGTAGCCTTAGAAACAGTTTTAAAAACTGACATTTCTCAACCTTGATCCAAGCTTGGAATTTACCCATTAAGGAAAAGACTAAGTTTTTTTCTTTGCTTTTTTAAAACTAGAATTTCTGAAATCAGAGCTGTGGCAGGTATAACCCTTGGTATGTCTTTAATTTGTGTATGCTGCCTAGCTGATGAGGCATGTAGATCAATAGCTGGCAGGCCACAAGATTCCTGTCTTCAATAGATAAAGAACCCACGTGAAAAAGGAAGCATCTCTTCTGGGTTTTTCAGATATTGATTCATCATGGAAAATGAGTGTTTGTATATATTCCTTTTGATGTTATAATAATACAATGTTATGTAGTAGGCCTTTAATCGGAAGGTAAAAGGCAAGCCACACATTTTAAAACCTCAGTTGGATGATGCCTGCCTTAAGTCAGGTAGTAGTGTGAATATTTTGGATTACAATGTGGTGACTGGTGAATCCAGTACCAGTGGAAGAGCAGATCTACTCATGATTTCACCCTGAACTTTCAAGGAGCTATGCAATGTGCTAATCTTTCTTTGGGGGGTAAGGTTCAGCCCCTTGGATAGCTCCTTTTAAAGTTGGGGCTAAACCCAGAGTGGATTGAGCATTCAACTGACATGGGAACTACCAGCCACCTCCTGGATATATAGTTGAAGAGATTAACTCCCAGCCACTTTGCTGCAAGATGAACAGATTTTGGTTTTGTGGTCATCATAATTTCTTGAAAATGATAAGTAGGCAGCTGAATATATTTACTTGCTTGTATTCCAACCACCTTTATTTGCAGCATTTGAACATGTTGCTCATAAAAAAGCACTCAGAATTTGAAGTGATTTTCTTTTACACCTTGTCATAAAATAGTGCAATACACATGGGACCTATGGACCTAAAGTCCTCCTCTAACTGAGGTGGTTTATGCATGGTAATGCTAAGGAGGGTCCGTTTCCCAGTCTTCTGTTACAGCCTTCTGTTACAGGATTACTGAACATGATCTTCATTGTGGGAAAAGACCTTCTAGAGAAAACAATGGGTACATCATGGAGGAAAACCACATCCTCCTGAATAATCTTTACAGCAAATGTGGGGAACCTTTTTAGCCCAAGGGTCCAATTTCACTTACAAGAAGTTCTCAGGAATCACATTCCAGTCATGTGTGGAGGCAAAGGTGGGACCAAAAATAGCCTATTTTAGCTTAAAATCTCTATTTGCCTGCAAGTAGAAAGATTCTGACTTTTTGTTGTTTTGTGCCTTCAAGTTGTTTCTGACTTATGACAACCCTAAGGCAAATTTGTCTGGGCAAAATTTGTTCAGATGGCTTTTGCCTTTCCCTTTTTCTGAGGGTGTGACTTGCCTAAGGTCCCCTTCCATGGCCGAGCAAGGATTCAAACCCTGGTCTCCCAGTGTCCTAGTCTGAAACTCAAATCACTACACCACACTGCCTTTTTACTTTTAGACAGATTTTTTGGAACTGGTGAAAAACCCATACAAAGCCTGGAAAATTCCCCATTGATGTGTCACAAGAAAGCCGCATGGCCATTTGGAAAAGTACAGTCAGACCAGGGCCCCAGAAATGTTAGATTTGGCCCTAGGGCCTTTGGTTCGCCACCTTTGCCTTACAAACCTATCTACAGCTTTGTTCATAGGAACACAACATTTTGTCAGCAACATTATTAGCATAGGTGTTAACTGATCAGACTTAAAATGGAAGGTACTAATTCAGCCCAAATGCAGACTTCACACAAACCCTAAAATCCCATCAATCAGTATTTAAAGCAAAATAGGGTTTTTAATCCAGCTAACCTTCTTGAATGTCTAGCTAGAGGAGTGGAAAGCCAGTTATGCTAATGATGTTGCTGAGGAAACATCCACCACAATGTAACTTTCTATGTGCATACTACTTGTGCCAGATATTACAGTGTTTCATGTTGGTTGTCTAATGGTAAAATTATTGTTAATGTGCTTTTCTTGAATACAGTTGGCCTCTTTTTACTTATGTGAAAGTAGTGTATCCTTGTGGTTCTGACTAGCATAATTTTTTTAAAAATGCTTTAATTCTGATTCAGGCCTAAATAGCAGCTTAGACTCAATAGCAACTGTAAAATATATTGAAATAAATGTTATTAATATTTAGAAATGTGTTGACAGTAAAAATGATGCCATTCAATATTAAACACTTTGCTCAAGTTATCACTAGGTGAACTTTTACACACGCACAGAAAGGATGGGCTTCATTTACATTTTACATTGAGAGAACAGGGAACTGTCATGGGTACATCAAGATGGCAATGTTTTATCACCATTTGTTTTGTCTTGGGAAGGAGCTGCACATGTGGCCTGCTCCCCCAAGTACTTATCTTGTCATTTGTGGGTCTGTTGGGAAGCTCCTTCCATGTTGTATTCGCACAGCTAATAAATATCTTGAAGGGGAGGGCTAATACTAAGAACTGGTGCTTGGCCTGATCTGAATTTGGCATCAAGAATGTTTTAATTGTCTGTTTATATGCTGCCTTTCTGTAGTAAACCAGGCTCACTGCCGCATGTGTTGAATGCCCTTGCATGATCTGAAAATGCAGTCAGGATCTATTTTGAAGGGCTAATGGGTCTGTTCTGCCTCAATCCCTCCAAGGTTAAACCTAACAACTTAAAATTTACCATCACAGGCTTCTTTATGTGAATGGGAAGTCTCTAACTGCTCATTCAATCTTGCTCCATGCCACCACATCCAGGTTCAGCAGTGTCTAAACTGTTCAAGCAGGCAAAAAGTCACCAGTGAGATCTGGAGTGTTTTATTTTTTTGTACATCATATACAGTTTATAATAAAGTTAATATCAATTGCATATGGTTTTTGCTTCAGTCTGGTTTGAAATTCTGCATATAAACACATTATGTATCCTGCCTAACATATAGTCACTGGTTTTTGTTCTCCTTTACTTTTTGTCATCTCAGAAAGGTGAAAGTGTTCAAGTGGGACAGTGTATTTACGTGTGAAGCCATCCCCAGGAGAGAGGAAGGAAAGGAAGGGGCCAGGGAGCTGTTCTAAAACAGATCATGCAACAAACTTCTCACCAGGAAGGTTAGGTCCTCACACTGAGGTTTAAAACAGTATGTTTAATACTACTAATTAAACAGCCCCTCTCCAAATAGCTTCAATAGTGGCTCATCTGCCTTCTGTTTAGGTATTCCTTGTTAATGTATCTGTACAGCAAGGAGCACACAATGCATGCAAGGAAGGATGATCAGGCAATGTCTATATAGAGAGGGGGGAAATGGAGGGCGAGGGGGGTTTCCAATCATTTGAGGCAAAAATGGCAACTTTCTTTAAAATACTTTGTCCTAACACCAACAGCGCCCTTGTAGGGTAGAAGCTGCTCTGTGTCTCTTGTCCTTATAAAGTCTCCCCTACACCCACCAAATATCTCCCCATTAACGCTGGGCTTCCAAATGCAGCAGGATAAAATGACTGAGTCAGTCAATGATGCAATTCAGACTGCAAATGATAGCTGCTGTGTTTAATGCCTCTGTTTTTAAAAAGTCCTGTATGAATACTTAGGACAGTTGGGAGAAAGGTTCAAGCTAACTTCTGTACCTGTCTTCTGCTTTCAAGTGAAATGTTTACATAAGGGAGCTTCAATTTTCCCCTCAGTTAGTAGTAGTACAGTTGACTCTACCATCTGAGGATTCCTCCTCTTTCTGCAGCTGTACAACACCAGGTCTCATGGGGCCATCAACAGTATATCTTTTCTGATATTTTTAAAATGCAAGTCCAACAGCTAAGAATAAAAAGCAAGGTTCTAACATGCAACATCAGGATGGAGAATTTTTAAAATACATTCAATACCACTGCTCTGTAATGGAAAGAAAGTTGAAATCCACAGGACTCCTTAGGGGCTGCTTTGAGTACAGAGGCTCACTTTCAGATAAGAAGTATAGTAAAAAGGCAAAACATGACAGAATAATAGTTTTCAAATTGGCACTCACCAGTTTCCCAAGTTTACAATTAACAGCAAATTACCAGAAACTCCTTATCATTAGTTTATAGGGTACAAATATTTTATATGCTTGACACACAGAGAAAGCAACATTCTACATTAGCTTAACTTCCAGTGGAAATAACTTCCACTGTTTAGCTGGTCAGAGTCAGGCAGCCATCTACTGAACAACTTACACAATCCTCATTTGACATTGAAAGTCAAAGCTATTAAGTTCTGCCTAGGAGGGGAAATTCACAGGCTGGTCCAATTTTGCTTTTCCATGTGGAAGGTAGTATCAGGCAACTGAAGATATTATTTTGCTGATTTAATTTCTTTCATCAGAAGGCAAATCCAAAAAGGGATTGTGCTGCTTTTTTCTGCCAATTACTGAACAACTATCACATTTGGGGTTAATGTAAGTGAACAATGCACACAACCAACACTATCCTATATTCTGAATGTGTACATTCAGCCCATGAAATAAATTCCATCAGTGAAGTATGGCTGCACAATACAGTCCTAAAGCAGAGGTAGCAACATTCTCTGGCCAGGAGGCAACATGTAAAGATTTTCACATTATTAAGATAAGCCAATACTAAGATAGTATTGGGACCTCCTTCCCCCAACACTAATCCTCTTCTCTATTCTCTACATCCCTCAGCTCAGCCTGCAATACCTGTAGGGCATCCCTCTGCAGATTGTGCTCCCACTGTTGTTTCTCTTTGAGTTCTTCTGTTTGAGGCTAGGAAGGGGAATGAAAAGAATATCAAAAGCCACTGTAAACTTCTTCTTATGTTTGCTAAGAGCCAGAAGTTGAACATCTTGAAAAAAATTAGAAAAATCCCAGGGCACAATCTGAACACATCCTAAAATGTTTTCTGATGGTGAACCAGAGATAACATTTAATTCAACATAATTCCAGTTATTGCACAAAAATGAGTCTCTAAAAACTTCAGAGGTGGTTGTCAAAGCTCAAAATTTCAAGGTTGTCTCAGAAATTACCAAGGGTAATGATCCATTAAAGAAATTCAATGTTTCAGGGTTGATTGATTAAATAATCCTCGGAAATAAAGACAGCCAAAGGTATTCAGGCCTATAATGATATACTCCTTTTCTTCAACTGATCTGAGGTGAACACCATAGTGTTGTCCTACTAGGCCTTAATTTCAGAAGAAACTGCCAGTGTATGGTATGATAACAACTGTAAGCTAATGTATAATGTCTTGTGAAGAGAGACAAGAGTTTGCTTCTGATGTATTGCTACTGAGAAACAACAGCAAAATAAGGAGGTATCATGAAATCAGTGACTTGGGGTGGCCAATATATTCATTAATTCAACACAGGACAAAACTAAAAACGGACAGGACAACCAGCAATTCCAGGATGGCTGGTTGCTACTGTTTTAATTAGAAACAAACTGTCATCTTGCAAAACATCCCATTGGATAATTTCAAAACATGTAGTTCCATTCAGAAACATGAGAATCCATCAGTACAAAGAGGAACCTAGAATATTGTGAACTCGGCTCTCAGCACAAAAAATTGTATTTGGAGACACTTGTACAAGCCACTTTATAATATGCTATGTAGGAGGGCTGTGCAGCAGACACAGGAGCCCTTTCCTTAAATCAATTCATATTTTCTTATTTTAAAAGCAGAACACTGTTGGTCAATCCTGAAAAATCCTCTCGACCAAAAATGCATATTAAGATCCCAATGAGTTTGTCAAAGAAAAGTTACAAACTGAGTGAGTTTGCATGTATGACCTGTGCCATCAAATGACAATTCATGTAACTGAAAGGGCCATTGCTGATCCATGCTCACACCCCCCCCAGAGCCTTTGTCATACCTGACAACATGCACTTTCCAATGGAGCCAGTTTTTACAAGTTGAGCTGGGGGTCATCACGTAAATGAAAATATTTCTTGTGTGAAATCAGCCCTTACCATTTCCCTGAAGTACTCCAGAAAGTGGAAACAGAAAGAAACTGTCCCTCAAGTTAAATGATACTTTTTGGAGGTATTAGAAGTGCTGAGAAGAAGGGTTTTTTTTGCCTTCCTTCCAAAAGTGAATCTGTCAGGGAATAATGCCATGGATCTTAACTCTTCGCCTGGGTTTCTCAAGGGTTTAATTGCTTTTGTGAACACAGTTCAGTGTGGCTACAGCCAGGGCCATGAAACCGAAGTGAGAAAAATCTAATCAGGTTCTCTTTACTCACATAAATATGAAGGCATATCGTGTCCAGCTGCACTTGAGAAAAGTCTCAGGCTAATCTCAGAAAATGAGGATTCTCCCAGTGAAGTCCCAGCAGCTCAGGAGTTTGAAATTATTTATCATGGAGGAATCAAAAGGTTTTATTTCTCTCTCTCGCTCTCTCTTTAATAAAGTTAACAATAAAACAAAACAAAAAAAAAATCCTTCACTGCCCCTTCCCCTTCTCTCCAAGCGCTGGTTTTCTCATCACACTCTAAAGCACACACAAAAAACTGAGGTCTCCAATGGAGAAAATGCCACAGCCCTAAGAAACGGCGAGATGAGATGAAGGGAGAACATAACTCAAGGTTAAAAGAAGCAGGTCAGGTAAAGTGTGGGTTTCAGTAGATGAAACAGAATTCTTTTGCAGTTTAGCCAAACTGGAAAAAGAAATTCCCTGGTCCAGAAGCTGCAAAACAAAAAAGTAAGATTTAGAATTGGCCACCTCATAGATCAACCCAATCATATCCCTTGGGATGGCACAGGAAGTAAGAGCGCCACAGCAGCTGCTGATAAATAGTTTTTGCTTTTAAAAGAATGCATGCTAAGTCTGCTAACACTGAACAGAAAAAGCTGTTTCTTCCTCGCAGCCCTGGGGGACACAAAGAGCCTGTAATAGTGTGACTAACATGAAAACAGCTCCATCTCTAAATGACTCGGCAATGTTAGGTGGGAAAAACCTCTTGACTGGCCAAAGCAAAGAGGAAAATGGGGTGCAGTTAAAAGGAAGGCATCAGAACTGAATGCCTTGGGCATATGAAAGAAAAGAGTTTAAAAGAGGATCCAGGATCTGGAGAGTCAGATGGCTGAAGGTCTGTCCCATGCAAAACAAGTATTTGTATGTACATGGTGGCCCATAAATTCAGTTTCTGTGATCTGAACTATTTGCTCAGGGACGTAGAGATGAGGGTTCAAGAGGTACTGTAAGAGCTGAAAACTACTCTCTCTCTCTGTCCCATCCCTCAACAAAGTCAGGAATCCTCTTCTGGAATAGATGGCATATAGAGGATAATCCACTTACCTTCAAAACTAAAGTTTCCTGGCCCTCCAAAGAAAGCCTTGAAGATATTATTGGCATCAAAGTCTGATGGGGATGTGTGCAGAGAAAGAAAACAGAGAGAAATAAGAACAGATGAGATGAGGGTTTTTTTTTTATTTTTAAAAATATATATCAATTACAGACACACCTATATTGACAGATTCTAAAATGAGTGGGAAATTTCACAGGGCTGAATCTCTGCTGCTGTGTGTCTTGATTCCTGCCACTGTTCATTTTCCTTTTCTCCAATCACCCAATTCTCAAGCCTTTTACTACAGAGATGCTAAAGCACAGCAGAGATGCTATGTTCAGATTAAAAATTCTACAGCTTTTATAGGAACTAACATAGTACTACCTGGATTCTGAAAATACCCACAATCCTCCCTCAGTTCCTATAAAAATAAACACTTGTGGAAAACAAAGCCACCAAGGCAAAACCTATCCTCAGCACTTACCTCCCATATTCATGCCATCTTCCTCAAGATCCTGTCCGCTGTCATAGCGGGCTTTCTTTTTTGGATCTGAGAGGATGGTGAAGGCTTCGCCAACCTCTTTGAATTTCTTTTCTTCTTCCTTTTGGATTTCAGCACTTGCTCCACTATGCCGGTCTACAGAAATTGGGGTTGGGTGAGAAAAGAAGGAATTGTGTTGAGATGAAATGATACAGTGTAGAACTTCACAAAAAGGGCTAGTTACATACTTTCCTTAAAAAACACTGATAATTATCTCTTAAAGTTTCAGCTACTGTGCACAGAATCTAGTAGCTGTGGAAAGCACTGGAACACAACTCCTGCAACCTATAAGGGTTGGGAGGTACTTCTCTTTGTCCCACTACCCTCTCAAGCTTGTTTGGTGAGAGTAAGGTACAGGGCCTTCTTGGTGGCTGCTCCCAGACAACCTCCCAGCAACTTCACCAGACATTTACATTCTCAGATTTAAAATGTGCCATCACAGCCATATGGCAGTGGTGGGAAGCTGTAGCTCTCTGGATGTCTCTGTATTCCTACTCCCATAAGCATGGTCGATGGTCAAGGATGATGAAAGCTGTTAAATGAATAATGAAAGTAAGAGTCAAGGGAATAATTTCTGTACCTGGGTGGTGCATTAGAGCCCGCTTTCGATATGCCTTTTTGATCTCATCTTCAGAGGCATTTTTGTCCACACCTAGGATCTTGTAATAGTCTTTCCTCTTGCTTTTCTTGAGTTCAACCTGTGCATTTTTGAGAAGCTGTTTGTGTTCTAGAATAAAGCATAAGGGAAAGTGTATTGGAAATCAGCTTTAATTGCCACAAAGACAAAACACACAGATACATAATGAATGCAGCTCCTTGCTCTGGCCATATATACACTAACCCAGGTATAAGTGCAGTTTGTATGATGGCAATGCTACTTTCTTGATATAAATATTTTTAGAAGTCAGAAAACATACAGCGGAAGAGGTCACAGGAGATTTAAGTGGGGATGAAATTCTGTAGGCATCCCTATCATGAAGTTTGTATTGGGAATCTACATATGCCTACTAGAGTAAGAAGAAAGAATGACAATTAAATGAAATTTCAAACACTCTCCAAGATGTACTGATGAAAAAGATTCCACATATTAATACCAGATTTCTCTACTAAATATGTGAATTCTCAGATTCTGAAGACATACTGCAATACCACTTTACAGGACAGAACCTGCCTTCTTACACCCTGTACTCCCCAGATGTCTTTAACTACAACCCACATCATCCCTAACCATCTCAGGAGCAGAAGGTTGGAGAAGGCTGATAAAGAGAACGGGGAGGTGCTCATCCTTTACCTTTTGTTTTCTCTGTCTGGTAAACCTTTTCATAATCCCTTACAGCATCTTCATATTGCTCTGTGTCCATGTAACTAAGCAGAAGAAGCATAGATATAACTTTATAAAAATAATAAAATGAATTCTGAACAATTCAAATAAGTGACACAAGCTTAAAGTGGATGGATATATGAGTCACTAAACTAATCCAGACATTGGAGAAATTACTTTTTTGACCATCGTTCCCATAATCTCCAGCCATTACAGATATTATCTGAGAGATTCTGGGAGCTGGAGTCTAAAAAAGTAATTTTATTGAGTTGTGAACAAATCTAAGCTGTGGGATAGGGAACAATTTCCTTTCCAGCACTGAAAGCCTTTGCTGAATCGAGCCTGGCAAGATTCAGAACGGTGAACCCAACATTGTACCAACAGAATCAGAATGCTATACATTGGACCCTTGTTATACGCTGGGGTTTGGTTCCAGGATCCCCTGTGGATAACAAAATCCGTGTATGCTCAAGTCCCATTAAGTATAATGACATAGCAAAATGGTGTCCCTAATAAAAAATGGAACATCAAGGTAAATTTATACTTTTTTGGGACATTTTCAAACTGTGTATGCTTGAATCCGTGTATAAAAAATCCGTGTATAAGAAGGGCCGACTGTAATGAGTAAAAGACCGTGAAAAGGATGGGGAAGCCTCAAATTCAAATCTACACTTGGCTATTAAGATGACTTGGTACATTGTGGATCAATTGTTTTTTAGTCTAATCTGAAAAGGGTCAACTAAATGAGGAGGATAAAACTAGAAGGGCAGAAGAAACATGTCTCCTTCCCTAAGTGTCTTGGTGGGAGAGGAAGAATACAAAAATCAAATAAAGTAAGCTTAGAAGCAAGAGCGCAAATGTTTGTTGAAGCCAACAAATGGGGAAAATAAAGCAGATGGGCTTTGGGCACTTTCCCTAATCCTTTCAGCCTCTCTAATACTATACATCAAATTACTCTTAACTAAGCACCAAACTAAGTTTTAGAGAAATTCTTGGAGAACCTTGTTCCAATGTATAGGACTAAAACACCAGCACATTTTAGCTTAAAGCACTTACTACCAGCAACTAAATATTCAAGAGACATCTCAACCTTTTAGATTGGGGAAAAAAATTAACACAAAAGGCTGACACACTAGGACACAATGCTATCTTGGGGAAGAAAGCATGTCCATCTAGGACACTCTAATGAATCCATGATTCAAAAAGGGCATTGATATGGGCCTGCAGGTGCCCACACCTGCACTACTGAGACAGTGTAATGATTTCCCATTATGAACTTACCATGTACCGAGGAAGATCATGGTTCTATCTTGTCCAGCAATGTCTATCCAGACTGATAGAATTTCACTCTTTGTAGCCCCCAAGAACCTTTAACCTTGAGGTACCAGGGATGGAAACAGCCAGCTTCTTTCTATGTGCCAGCGGATGCTCTCTCATCTCTGAGCTACAGCTCCTCACTCAATATTTAATATGCCCAAACTCACCACTGTGCTCTCCTCAGGTAAGCTTTGATGTATGTGTCGTCCAGTTTGATGGCACATGTGCAATCTTCTATTGCTTCATCCAGTTTCCGAAGCTAGAAGGCAAGCAAGAAGGAAAGAAAATGATCCTCTTCACTTTAAATAAAATAAAAATTTCACCCAAGAAACCCTCAAACTTGATCTGTTACTTGCATTTCTTCAGGCCAATTAAGCCAACCACTTTATCTAACAACCACCCTACTGCTTAAAGGCTATTTTTCAGGTCTTTCCCATGCAATGACAACTTGCAAGAATGAGCCAACTAGGGACACCACGAGCAAAATTTATACAATAATACTAGATAGCCAAAAATGATTACCGTAGTTCCTACAAGAGGTAAGAGATTAATATGAAAATGTATACAGAGCATATGAAACATTAAAAATCCACAAAATTTCAATAACATTCTGGAAGATAAACCCCAAAGCCACTGATAGGTAGCAAGTTATTTAAACCATTTTGGAGAATCACTATATAAAATTTCAGCATTCTATACATATTACAGCGGTCCCTTCTTTTATGCGGGGGAGCCATTCTGGAACCCCCTGGATAAAATAAATTCCACGTATGCTTGAGCCCCATTAGAAGTAATGGGGCTCATGCTTGTGGTGGTGTGGCATCACATGGTGCCTCTTCCGTTGCTTTCAGCGTATGTACTTGCTGCTATATATTTCAATAAGTGTAGTAGCCATCTGCAAATTTTCAGTGCTGAGGAAAAACAGCTGTCCCACAGAAGTTAATGAAAACACACACCGGAGAAAAATGTATGAGGCAATGGACTCAGCATGACTTCATATCAGTTCAGTGGGCTGAAATGTTTTCTGAGGTCCTTTTGAGCCCATTATACTGAGCTTCCTTAAGAAGCAAAGTCACAGGGTATTTTCATGAATAATTAGCAGCTCACAGTTCACCTTTTGGTTCTTGTGGCAGAAACATTTTCCTTTAATATAGATAGATATCAACAATGGAACAGTGGCTATTAAAACTGAAAGAAATGATGAACATAGATGTAATAACTGCTCTATAAAAGGAGTGTGCAATAAACCAAAAGGAAAAACGCTGGAAATCAGTTAAAGCTTTTTGGAATAAGAAATGGCCAAGTCTAGTTGTTATAGATATCTGAATAATAAATATTTAGAATAACCGAAAGATAAAACTATCGTATGTAAGGACAGTGTTAACAACAAGAATAGAAAAGAAGGTAGTGATAGGGATACAATAAGAATAGCGGTTAAAATTTTAGCCGAAGAGAGAAAGAGAGAGAGAGAGAGAGAGAGAGAGAGAGAGAGATTGATTTGGAAAATTTTGAAATTAGCAAATTACACACAGACTGGTTGGAAGTTGACAACAGACTATAACAAAATGAGAGTACATAGTTTAAACATGAGAATTATTTTATTAGTAAACGTTGTATATTATTAAAGATGGCCCTATATGACATTATAATTATTGTATATTTTTGTATATACGATTATGTGACATTAAGTTCAGATGAGATTTATTAGTGTCAATACTATTTTAATAAAGAATATATTAAAATAAAAGGTGAGCTGCTGCTTCTAGCAGCTTAAGGCAAAAAGAAAGAAAGAAAGAAAGAAAGAAAGAAAGAAAGAAATTTAAATAACATAGTCTTCATAGTTTTTGGGGCTAATTTTTTGGGGTGGGTGGGAATAGTTGTCTACCAAATAAGAAACACAGACTCATCATGTTACACACTTGCTTTAATGGCTTCCCAATACTTACCTCAACAGCAACACAGATAAAATAATAATGTGATCCTGCCCCCATCCACCTCTTTCATGGATTCACTGTATTCAAAAACTGATGCCTTCATAGCTCAGTCCAGTCCAGCAGCGGATGGGGGCCATGTGAATCCAGAAATTATCTGGCAACAAGTCATACTACAGGTTGATTCTGCCTTATTCATAATGCTTGAAATTAGAATTTTCCGCATGTCAGATTTTTTTATTTTATTTTTGAATATGTGTATTTGCATAAATGTACATAATCTTGGACATGGGACTCAAGACTAAGTACAGAATTTGTTTATCTTTCATATACATGTTATAGGATAATTTTATACAATATTTCTAATAATTTTGTGCATGAAACAAAAGTTTGTGTACAATGAACCATCAGAAAACAAAGATATCACTAGCTGAGCCACCCATGAAAAAGTTTTGGTTTTCTGGAAGATTTTGGAATTCCTGATAAGAGATTTTCAACCTGTACTGCTATTTAAACAGTTACGTGCTTTAAGTATATGTATAAGAGAGGTAATGATCTGAAACACAAACAGAGAAAGAAAGAAGGGGAGTGGGCAGAATGAACAGAAACACTAGACACAGGATTAGTCAGCAGGACTTCCCTTCCCTGTCTGCCTTCCAACAGGAACTTGTTCCTGATCACAGGGTTATTACATTTGTTTCCAGTCCCACTTTCCCACCTGAATGGTGAAGATACTTGTTGACTGTATAAGACTGCTGCAAGGGACACCGAACTTAGTGCGAACACCCAATCAGCACAGCTTGCTCCAGCCCAGAACTCTTGAGCTCAAACTCTGAAACATCTCTCTGCTAAAGGTACTCTCCTCAATTTCTGAGCTACTATGCAATGCAGGATCATTATGGGATAGTAGTACATGACCTGTTTCATATGTATGCTCTAAAAATGTGATCTGCTAATTAGTGACACTATAGCTATGCAAATAGGATGATGTGTGATTATCATATATATATATAATATGCATGTATAATATATATGCATGGATGCGCATTTCTTTCCTTTTTGTCAGTCCTTGGGTCATGAGACTGCTGACACCTATTCAGTGTAGTAAATAAAACCACAATTTTTTTTCCTCCTGTGTGTAAACTATGTAAACTATTAGGGACTGAAGGTTTTAGAGATGTCTCTGGTATGCAGGAGCCCCCTCCTGCATCTTGAAATGCCCTTACCTTTGAGTTAACCGTCCCACGATTGCAGTAGAGTTTGGCATTGGTTTTTCTGTTATTTGGGTCTATTGCCAGCGCTTCTGTATAAAGTTCAAAAGCTAGCTTGTAATTGCCTTCCTTGAAGGCCTTGTTGCCATCGTCTTTCTTTGCTTTCAACGCTTTGGCGTTCTGGAAGAGAAGGAGGGCCAAAAGACAGGTTTAATAGTTAAGCTGTTTAAAAAATTACCTTATTAAACAAACCTTAGTTGGTTAACCTGAGTAAATTTCCAATTAGACCCAGTCTCCTTTGACTTCATTTCAGCATTTTTATCTCCTTCGGGGAGGAATTCGGGGGCAAACCATAAAAAAGAACTAATGGAGCCTAGGGGGGTAGTGTAAATAAATTTCTATAATGCAGGGGGAAGGGCAGGAGCTTACCATGGTGGTGACACTATTTCCTTTTCTTCCCTCCTCCCTTTTAATTTTTTTCCAGTTCCAAAGCCACCAATTCTGCCAGCACATGTGGTGGTGCAATAACAGGAGTGGAGCTTCGGCTGCTGTCACCATCCTTACTTTGCAGAGTGTTACCGGGAATGATGCTTAGCATGCCCACAGTCATTGCAAAGGGATCCTCTGGGAAAGAAGAAGCATGGTGGTAGGCAGAATTCCAGTTATGCAGCACTGAAGCTGGCAACTTTTCCCCTTTTGAATTAAAGGTAAAAAAAATTAAAGTAAAAAAACAAAAGAAAGAAAAGAAGAAAAGGAAGTGCCATCACCATTGTAAGCCCCCTCTCTCTAAAAGCCTTTCTAGGGGTGAATCACAGTCCCCAAAATGGTTGCTTCCCATTTGCAAATGGGATGATCTGCTAGGGAATTTGTTTCAGTATGAATCTAAGAAGAACAAAATAGTCCTGGGGGTGGGAAACAAACACAGATACACACTTGAGGTATTATCTTGGACTAAAGGCATTCTCTTTTCTCTAACACGCAGAAAGGAATGTCATTTTAAACATTTTACTTGGTATTACTTGCCATTTTGCAAAAAATCCAAGTAAACATAATGAAGAAATGAACAGGTTTTTTTTCTACTTTAGGAATTAGACACAGCTGGAGCACCCAGCATCTATGGAGGCACCAAGTGGCATCTACACATCATTTTTGCCCTTCTTTTTTGATTCCCTTCTCTTCTTCCTCACTCCTATTTTTCTAAAAAAATTGATTTGAACTGTTCAAAAGTTTTTCAAGTCTATAACCATTTAAACAACAATGACTCTTAACAGAAAATATTTGGGGGTTTTCATTTTCTTAATTTGTGTTTAGCATTAGAATCTCTCAGTTAATTAAACCAGTCTGGTATGAACAAATTTGCCAATTAATACATGTGAAATTAATTAGTTGTGTATGCATAGGATATTTTTTCAAACAAACCTCTTAATAATGCAACAACTGCTGGCACAATATTTCTTTTAAAAATGTTTAATCACTTGGGAGCATTTTTTAAAAATCAAAGATAAATAAATCAAAATAAATTAATACCCACCAATTGGCTAAACACTGCATGATTTTAATATCATACCAGCAGAAGATTAAATAAAATATAATGAGTGCACATTAATGTGTTCTGCACTCTGGATCCATTCCCACATAAAATGCCACTTGCAGTTACTGACAGGTGGGAGTTGCTTGCTTAGTAGAGAAGATGATTCTTAAGACCTTCTTAAGGCCTTCCACACATGAGTCATTTGTTTTGGAAAAATATGATGATAATAGAGCCAAGGTAGAATTGTATGCTGTGATTCTTAGAGTGCAAGGAACAAGGGAAAATGCTGAATGTATCAGTGGGTACAGAGAATGTCCTTTTAAAAAAAATCTATTATACTGTAATTCTGAAAATATCCTTGAAAATATATGAAAACTGAAGCTGGAGAGGTAATTGAATAAAGTTTTCATGTTCTCGAGGCAGAGCTTTGTCCCTGCTCTCTCCACTCCATGCCTACCAATAAAAAATTATGGGAGTATCAAAATGGGGAAAAATATCCAGGAGAAGGAAAACTATTAAAAATTACACAGTATGCATAATTTAGACACATTGCACAATTCTGCTTTTCTTGGAGCAGAATTTTAACTACCTAGTTACAGAATTTATTTTTTACATGAAATTTGCATAGTTGGGGAAATTTGCATCGTTCTGCATGCCTCAGAAAGAGAAGCACTTCCTTTTTAGAAAAGGAGTGGAAAACCGAGTAGACTCTCATACTTACACGGCAAGCAAGACAGGCCTTATCGTGATCGGGAGCCATTTTGAGAGCCTGGATAAAGAACTGGACAGCCTTTTCAATGCAGTCTTCATAGTAAAGGCAAAGCCCTCGCACATAGAGAGCATCAGCATTTGTGGAATCTATTCTCAAGATGTCACTACAGACAGAATGAAGAGGCAAGACAAAAATTACAGAACAATACATACTGAAGGAGAACAACCCACATACAGAGGGCCTAACATTCATAAAGCACTCCTGAGAGACAAGAGGCCTGTACTTGAAAATATGACTGGTGTATTTCAAACCTAAATGTGATACCTCATTTGTGAATTTTCTGCACATGGGCACCATGTTTTCCTGATCACTTTTGACTCAGTTTCCCTTCTCTTGAGCCCTTTTGTAGCCTTCTTCTTCCCTATATTCTTCTAGACTACCTCTTCTCCTAAATGCCAAATGCTATTGTTTAAAGAAGCCTTTCCTCTGACCCCAGCCTTTTATTTTTCATGGCTTGTACTGTTTTATGCTTTGCCCATCTGTAGCATCAAGCCCCAACAATGGGAAGTGTTAACTGCAAGGTAAAAAGGAAAAGAAAAGAAAAAAATCCAAAAGCCCTGGAAAGCTAAATTTTGCAAATTCTGAAATTTGCAAACTTACCTTGGCCACAATCCTTTTATTTATTTAAATATAAAATCCCATCTTGCCACTAAAATTAGTGCTCAAGATAGGAATAGTGAAATTACAAATAGCAAACAAATTACAAATGTATAGATAAAGTTCAAATAAAAGTATATTTTTGTCCAAAAAGAAGAATTTCAAAAATGAGATTAAAGGTATTTCAATGGAGGAAAAGATCCAAATTTGATTTAAGACCATGCTTCTCACATTCTCTCACCAGCAGGGCTTTCCCCCAATGTGCCACAGACTAACAGGTTATTTGTGCCCATTTACTACATCTGTTTCTTCCTTACCTGGAAACTTCCCATGGATGAACAGCCAATGGCTACCAGCCCATGGCCCACCACATTGAGAAGCAGTGGATCAAGATATAAAACCCTCTTTATCTACTTCATTGATAACCAAATTGTTGAACACCATTGATGAATCTTCCCCACCTAATTAGTTTTTAGCTGCCACAATTCCTACCTGGCAACTGATTGTGCTTCAGGATAGCGACCCAACAACGCTAAGCATTCTGCTTTAAGAATTTTGAATCGGTGGCAAGCAGGGGCAAATTCCAGAGCACGATCCATGCAAAAGACAACCTGGATGAGTTGGGTAGTGGTGAGAGAAAAGGTGGGGGAGAGAGAAAACAGCTGGTGAGAATGGTAAAGCCTAGATGCTTTGTATAAGAATCAGTGCCATGTCTGCTGTGAGACTGAGAGATGTGCATCACTTACAGCATGTGTGAGCAAATCTAGTCCTCTAGTAGTTTTTGGCCTACAACTCCTATAGCTCTAGTCAGCACGATCAATGGTGAGTGATTAAAACATCTGGAATGTCACACCTGTCAACCTCTTATCTAAAATATTAGGACATAGTTTACTTTCTATGTTAATTTGCCCAATCAGGTTTCAAGTACAATGGGTCTGCTATCACATGCAAATGAGTACAGTCCTGTATTTTCTAAGGGAAGGGAAGGACACTTTCCTGAAACAGGAGGGACACACTCTCACCCCAATTTCTTGCTCTAAAGGGCAAGTCTGAAGCACCAAAAACTCAACAGGTCAAAAAACGTTAAAACAATGAGTGTAAAGGGCGAAGCAGTGGCTGCCATGACAAGCATCTAACGCAAGCTCCAGGCCTCAGGGAGTGACTTCACAGGCACTTTTGCTGCTCTGGGGAAGGGACAGCTGCACAAGAAGGGAGCCTTTGTTTGCCTTGAGGTTCAGCTGGATTCTCAACTCTCCCTTCCCCCATCCCTTCCATAGGTGACATCACTGCTGGGTGCTGCGGGAAGCGCTGAGACACTCCAGATGATGGAGGCCATGGAAAGGAGGTTCTTCTCCAGAAACAAAGGGCACGTTTGACATTCCCCAAGGGATGGAGAAGCCTGGGGAGAGCTGGCTCGAGCTGTACACAAGGCAGGGTTCTTCCTTAAGACAAACTTCAGATTGTGCACGATAAGCCAGCTGCTCTTAACAGTTAGGAGGCAGTGAAGTAGGAATTCACTGGAACGGACAGAAGCCTTATTGCTGAGGCTGCTGGGCCGAGAGGGCAAAGTTTCTCTGTCTTAAGACATACTTCGACTATGGGTAGGGGCATACAGGGACAAGTCCAGAGCTATCAAGGCAGGCTTGTTACTGAAGAGATTGAAAGAAAACCACAGCTTTCCAGTTCTATGGGGGAGTCAAACCTATGCAACTCATCCTTCATGATGCTGTGGCTAAAACCTGACAGAATCAGGATTGAATCTCATCCCAGCCATGGAATCAATAAACCTCTGAGGAAGTCCACCCCGTAACCCCCTGCCCAAGCAATCCTACAAAACAGGAAAACATAGTTTAAGATGGTATAGTGGAAAATGGCCCTTCAAGATGTGGCAGTGTCACAGATTTTAAATCATTGGAAATATTATCTTTACAAACTGGTTGCTACTAGGAGAGAGAAAATGGAGGAGTCTTTTAATAAGACCGCCTTAGAAGTGATTATGCAAAACAGAAAAAACTGTTTCGCAGAAAGTCAAAAGATTTTTAGTCACACCTCTCGTCTTGATTTCTACAATGTGCTCTACATTGGGGCTACCCTTGTGCCAAGTTCAGAAGCATCAACTGATCCAAAATATGGTAGCCAGATTGGTCACCAGTTCTGCTAGAACTGACCATACAACATCTATATTAAAAAATCTTCACTGGCTGCCGATTAGCTTCCAGGTGCAGTACAAGGTGGTGGTTATTACGTTTAAAGCCCTACATGGCTTTGGCCCAGGGTACCTGCAGGAATGCCTCTCCCCATATAGTCCGCCCCGCACTCTCAGAACATCTGGGAAGTTTCTATTACAGACACAAAAAACTCAACTAATATCTACTTCCCAAAGATCTTTCACCTCGATTGCTCCTAAACTTTGGAATGACCTGCCGGTCTTATTACCACCTTAGATGCTTTTAAAAAAGCCATTAAGACGGATCTCTTCCAGCAAGCTTTCCCACCAGAGCTGACTTGAACAATATGCTCATTTTTATTCCTGACTGTGTAAGAGATGAATGTGAATTCTACTTGGTTTGACAAGTGTATTGTTTTAATTTTATTGCATTGCACTGTATTATTGTATCATAGGAGGGTTATTTTTATGGAAATTTGAACGTTTGATTGTATGATGTATGTTATTTGTTGTAATCTGTAGGGAGAGACAGCAGGAAATAGAAATAAATTATTATTATTATTATTACTACTATTATTATTATTATCTCATTTACTAATGATAATTTAAGTTCTTTGATTTTCAAATGTGGGTTTCTCTGGAGTTTTTAAGAGAATCCTCAGAAGAAAAATCACTATTGACAGACAAGCACCATGTCAGTTTTACCATTTTATTTTTCTTCCTGTGCATCACAGGAAAGTGTTGGTATGTTCTTGGCTTTGAAGTTGCATAGGCCTGACTAGTGCTCTGTATAAAAGGGCGATGCATCTGAGAATACCTCTCACAACTGTCTATATAAAACAAGACATCTGTTTGAAAATAAGCATGGGGTTGATTAGCAAAGATGGAAAGAAGTCCCTAAAGCTACAAAGCCTGAAAGCTACCAGTTTAGCTCAGTGTAACGCAGCGTCTTCTGTACCTTTCGAAAATCCCGTTTTTCAAAGTCGGCTTCAGCAATTTTCTCATACTCTAGGACAGTTCTGGAATTGTTCAGCTGGAAGAGAAGTGAGAAAGCTCTTGGTTTGCACCATATCAGTTTAATGCACAGTGGCACTAGTGACTTCTGTGGCTACAGCACATACTGTATATGAAGATTTTAAAAAATGAATGTAAACACATGTCTACTCCATTAAAAAAACAACACTATTTAAACCAATTTTCTTTATATGCTGACTCAAACACAGACACCTGATGCAAATCATCTACTACCCAATGCATTCCTAGTAAAAGTTCCCCAAGACTTCTGTGTTTAAGGACGAAGTTTATTTCATTCATACTTTTAATGATCTGAATATGCACACTAAAAGATGGCTACAAGATCAAAAGAAGGTTAATGGGTTGTCTGTTTCTTCCTTAGCCATCCTCTCCGTAAGCAGGATGTATGTGAACAACAGAACTGAAACAAACTTCAAATCATGACTTCCAACCCTAGTTTGGATAGGCTTAACAGGGATTATGGTTAACGCTGACACATCATGGTTAAGTCAGATGTGGGAGTAGTGGTAGAAAATTCACACCAGATCATGAAGGGACAGTAGGAAGGAAACACATAATTCTGTTGCTCTCACTCATTGTTAACCATGAGTAAAAAATTACATGTGCACTATCCCTCAGTCACATCTTGGCTGACTCTGATATCTATTATTCTGAGAAGTGGTCCCAACAAGATTCCAAGGCAGGATCTTTCTTCTAGCTTTTTTTGAAGTGAACATTTGGGTTCTTAAAGAAAAGCCAAAAGTTCCATCTCTGAAGCTCTCATAAAGACAAACTGGATGCATCTTCACCAGGCAAAGGCTTTCAGTTGCTTAGGTTGATCACCTTCACTTTCATATTTTATATGGCAAGGACAAGAGAGAAAGCTCATTATGTGTTATACTGTGGATGACTGCAAACTTCACCTAGCCAAGAGTAGTCTGTAAAACCTTCAGCTAAACAAATACAGTTAGGCTAATAAACCTTGAGATTCTATAACAGACAAAGAAGCTGTTGATTCAGGACAATCACACTAGTATATCTTTTTCAGGTATTTCTATCACTATCACTCTTCAGGCAAATGAAGAGACTTACCTCTTGTTGAGCCTGTGAATTTTTATGATCAAGTTCTAAAACTCTTTGGAAGCAGCGGCTGGCAGCCATGGCATTCCCCAAAGATAGGTGGCACTTTCCCTCCCGTAGGTGTCCCTGCAAAGACAGGGAAAACAGGAAAACCTTTGATGGCATATGCTTCAGATGTGAATGAGTACTAAGAGAACTGCATCTCTGTGATCACATACCCTCACAAAGGTATCATCCATTCTGACAGAGTGCTGGGCATCTCCAAGTGCTTCTCGATATTTGCCTAGCATCATGAGAGTGGCAGCTCGATTCCCATAGTAACTAGCATTGCTGGGGCATGTATCTATAGGACACAAAAGGATATCAGTTACCAACAAAACAGAAATTGAGATTCTCCACCTTCCTCTGCTTCAGATCTTCAATTCTTAAAATCTTCAATAAGATAAAAGCAAAAGAACTGAGTAGCACACCTAACTCAACAAAATTGTGAACTCTATTGACAAAGAATAATAACAACATGCATCAAAATCAAAACAAAATCCTTTCAGGGTTTAAAATTTCTTGAAAGGATTTGGGTTTTGTTTTGCTGTTTATTATTATTCTTTGCCAATTAAAATTATAAAGAGAAATCCAAATGCTTGATTTTAGATCTCAAGTATCTGGTCCCCATTTCCACCCTACAATAGATTCTTTGTTTTTTCCATTAATTAGTCCACACGAGTCAACCACACATTCTTCTGTGATTCAAAACAAAATGGATAGCTTTCACAAAGCTGCAAAAGAGGAACTTATAAGTTTTATTTTAGAGTGTGTGTGTGCGCGCGTGTGCATGCCTCTGCTGCCTCAGTGCCAGAGAAGAGAGTCCAAAATGGGGGGCCAGGAGGAGGACCCCTCCAAGATTGTGGCTCTCTCTCTCTCTGAACTCCCTAGACTGAAGGAAGGCCCCCTCCCGGCCCCCAAGGCAAAACTAAGCTGGGGGGGGAGAGAAGGAGGGAAGGCAGGGAGGACTTGTCTCACGGGCTTGCCAACCGCGAATGACCAAAACCACAAATGGCAAGTCCTTGGATACTGAGGAGCAACTGTATTTTTGTTTTACATTCTGCAAAGCATATTCTCAGAACTCTTCAGTTCTACAATTCTACACATAACATTTCTAGGCATCTGACAGGCTATTTGCACACACAAATATCCTAATGAAAATGAAATTCTCTCAATGTAAGGATCCTGATCCTGAGAGTCAGAGCATAAGCTTAGGGACAAGGGAAGCCTTTTTACATACATTACAGGGCTCTGCAGTCACTATGATACAACTGACTGTGGAAACCTCTTGTTGCATATAGACAGCCTGTCCTGAAAGGGAGCAAATGGTGTTCAGTAAAGAGAAGAAATAGTAACTTTTACTTGAATTTTTGGTTATGTGAGCAATGCATCGTAATATGCCTACAAACAAATTACAGTGGGACTTTGGTATTCAGTAGGGTTTGGTTCCAAGACCTTCCTGTGGACACCAAAATCTGTGGATGTGCAAGTCCCATTAAGTACAATGAACAGTAAAATGGTGCCTCTTATATAAAATGGCAAAATCAAGGTTTGTTTTTTGCAATTTATATATATATATTTAATATTTTTAAGACATGGATGCTTGAATCCATTGATATGGATGGCCAACTGTATACCAGTTTTCAGATAAGCAAATCAAGCAGGCCAGAAAAACACCTCTCTTTCCCTTTTAATCCTCACCTATGGCTTTTGTATAATAGTTGTATGCTTCATTGTAGTCCTTCTTGGCATAAAAAACATTCCCTTGTTCCTTGTAGGCCTCTGCTTCTCTGAAATGAAACAGAATGTCACAGCTGAGAAAGATAGGAACAACCAGAATAGATAAAATAACAGGATAAAAATCATAGACTATCCCCAACTATGGATCAGGTGGATGAGACTCCTACCAGAAACAAGAACAGCTGTTCTTTGAAGGACTATGTAACACATATCTCTTAATTACACACATGCACGCACACATCCTATGGCCACACAATGGGAAATTACTGTAGAGAAGGTAGCTCCTTTTGCTACCAAATCAGCCTAAAAAGCAAAACCTCTATTAAGATAACCGAGACACATACTTGTCCAATATGATGGATGACTTTCAGTCTGTTCAACTTGATGATGGGTCAATCTGCTTGGAGAAGTAAAGTCAAGCACAAGTTCATCAGACCCATATCTATCCTGGCTGATTAAAACTGCCACAGGAAGGCAGATGCATTGGTGATGAAAGCTGTAAATGCTTTTTTTTTTTTTTTTAAAAAGAGAATTATGCTCCAAATCCTCTAAAAGAAGCAGTCATGAGACCTCCTTAGCTTTTACTGGACCCCAACACCTTAGATAACTGTCACCACATTTCTAACCATCCCTTTAAAGTAGGGCTTTAGAATGAATGGTGACAACAACCTTCTAGGCTTTCTTGGATGTAAATGGATCCATTTCAATGTGTTCTAACCTGGTTATGGGATAGAAACAGTCCTGGTTGAAGACCTATACTAGAACTAGAGAGAGAAAATGTGTTTTTGTTGGTGCTGCTGAACCTCTCAGAGGCATTCCATACTATTATCAATCATGGTATCCTTCTGGACTGTTCAGCTGATAAGGGACTTGGGGCATTGTTTTGCCATGGTTATGGTCTTTTGGGTCCAAACATTTTGAGAAGATAGTGCTGGGGGATTGTTTAGCTTTGATGTCATTAACCTGTAGGGTACTGCAGGACTCAGTATTCTCCCAGTATATGCTTTTAAACATCTAATATGAAGTTGCTGTAGAGTCATGCAGAGTTATTGAACTGGGTATCCACAATAAACTCAGCTCTGTCTCTGTTTTGCACCTGATACCAACAAGGGCATGGAAATCCCAAACTGTTGTTTGGGCACAGTAAAAGATTAGATGAACCAACTGAGGCTGAATCCACATAAGACAGAAGTTCTGTTGGTCAGTAGGAAAATGCAATCTGGAGTTGGAATTAAAACCTGTTCTGAATGGGGTTGCACTACCTCTGAGAAAACAGGTTTACAGCTTGGGGGTTAACTCATGGACCAAATACTGTTCCTGGAAGATCCAGCATCTGCTGTGACCAGAAGAATCAAACAAAGACTTTTCTTGGCACACCAGCTGGCCCTTTCCTAGGGAGGGCAGATTTGGCAACAGCGGTTCCTGCTTTTTAGACCAGTGTAATGCACTCTACATGACACTGCCCTTGAAAAGTGCTTGATGCTACAGTTAGTGCAAAATGTGGTAGTCAAACCGCTATGTGGTTTGTACTTTACAGACCCCATATCACTGGTCTGGTACCAAATGAAATTGTTTCTAGGATTGCTTCTGAGTTGAATTCAATGCACTGATTTTGATTTACAAAGCCCAAAGGGTTGGGGCCAGGAGATGAAGGACCACCTCCTTCTGTATAAGCCTGACTGTAATGTGAAATTCTTAACAGAGGCCCTGTTGCAAGCCCACCATCTGAGAGTCCTGGCTGGTAAGCATACGAGACATAGCTTTCTCAGAAGCTGCACCTCAATTGTACAAGTCCTTGCCAAATGAAACCAAGCCAGCTCCTATGCTTTCGATGGCAGAGGGCAGCTATGACCACACTATTTTGTATGGTCTTTTATCCTTAAAACCAGGACTGCCTTTGGTATATTTTTAACTGTATGTGTGTTTTTAAAAATGGCTTTTTATTTTTAAAAGGATGGTTTGTTTTTATAGAATGTTCTTTAAACACTTCTTCACAAATCAACAGTTTTGGAGACAGATGTGCTTTCAGGTGTTTTTGCAGGTGATAGTGTGCACTTTACTAACAATTTGAACACACATTCTTTTTTCAACTTTCCTAGTGTGAAAAGTTTGTAGAAAAGAGGTTGCAAACATTTAAGAAACATAACAGTACTCTTTTATGTAAACCCAAACTTAACCACTGTGTGGAACTGAAGTGTTGCTATTCTGAGAACCTACAGTTGCCTTGAAAGACAATATATATTAATAGCTGTCCTAATTTTCTTTTTAAAGTAAAATAAAAAGAAGCAAATTACAAGGTCCCACAAGAGGCCCTGAAGAACAGGGTGGGCTAAGTAAAAATCAAGATGATTTAGTTAATCAGGAAGAAAGGGCAAATTAAATCACACCTTTGAAAGAAGCTTTTTCTCAAACAATATGCACAGGAACTGGTTACACTACAGAATTTATGGCCTGTTACAGACAGCCAAAATAAAGCTGCTTCGAGTCACAGTGGAGGTATGGTGTTTCAATGATGCATGCATCCTAAGAGTCCAGAAGTCACACCAAAGCCATGCTCCAGGCTGGAGCGTGGCTTTGGTGCGATTTCTGGACTCTTAGGGCGCATGCATCATTGAAACACCATACCTCCACTGTGACTCGAAGCAGCTTTATTTTGGCTGTCTGTAACAGGCCCCAATCTACTCAAAAAAGGAGAGAATTGTAATATTAAAGATTTGCCGTTTGATTCTCTCTATAGCTATGCAAGCATGCTAAACAAGAGCATACTCAAAGTGCAACTTTATGATTCAATACATAGCTGATCAAAATTAAGTCCTATTTCAATCAGTGAATCTCCCAAGAAACTGAGTATAGGATTGTGGCCTAAAGACCCAGAAAGGGCTGATAGGTACCTGGTGTAATATGAGAAAATATCTATCTATCTATCTATCTATCTATCTATCTATCTATCTATCTATCCATCCATCCATCCATCCATGACCTTCTATTGGCTAGTCTAAGGGATCATGGTAGTTTTAAACTATAACTGATGCAACAGAAAGACCAAGACTTATTATCAAACATACACAAAAGCAGCACCAAATTCAATAAAATAGAATCAGCAATATAAGATGTTTGGGTAAACAAAAAGGTCTTGAGCTGGCATCTAAACAATTGCATTGTTGGTACCAGTTACTCTTCTAGAGGGAGGGTATTCCATAGCTGGGGCTCCACATTCTTTCTTGTTGATATATATGAGACATATTCAGTGTACTTGAACGACGACTCCCCTCTTCAAGGGAGTCAAGCTGAATGTTCACAGTCTGCACTGTATTCAGCACAGTATAATGAACTAGTGTGTCACTTATAAATACTGTAAATAATTGTTTGAAGAGTGATCCCCGCAAAGGCAGATTTTGTCGTTGTTGCCTCAGTTCATTCTTTTGCATAGACAATCAGGCTTTAACTGATAACAAATGGTCTTGAATTTCGTTTTAAAGGATTAAGACATTTTACGCTTCATTATGTTTGAGTTGAAGTAGTTCCATTTTAAAGCATTTTTTAAAAAAGCAATATTTAATATAAAGCATACAATCAAGTAAAATAAAGGTATTCTTTAAATTTAAAATGATTTAAAAAAACCCCTAAGGCCCAAAGAACAGCGATTCTCTCTTGCCTCATGAGAGCTACAAAGCTTGCCATCTGTTTATATGCATGAAGGGCTATCAATAGAATTTGCACCCTGCTGAATCATTGAAGATAACACTTTGCTTGCACCCTAATGACTGGAAGAGGCAGCCAAGTGAAGAGGGTATTATCACATTGCTTCCAGCTGGGAATGTAGCAATTCCATTTTGGCTGAGGAATGTTACTTGAGTCTGAACTGAAATGAGAAATTCAAAACATAGCATTCTTCTACATAAGGCTGGTATGGGGAAGATGAGAATCTAGCTTCTTAAAACCATAGCAGTTTTAGAGTACTGGCTATAGGAAGAGCCAAAATGCCAATCCTGAATTCACAGGCTTGGGACCATTGGCCCATCTTTTCTCTACCCCTGGCATGACCCAAGCAAAAGGCCTTCTAGAGTACACAATACAAGCTATGTTAGGGGAAAAATCCAGAGAGAGAGAGAGAGAGAGAGAGAGAGAGAGAGAGTCCCAAACAACAGAGGGTTGTGTTGTGTTAACATAGTTTTAACCTCATTCTAGCGTGAACACTAGCTCCTCTTTCTGGCCTCTCCATTCCAGCCAGTTCTCCCTAGAATGGTACAGTTGATCAGCATGCAAACACAATAGGACCCAAGAACATTTCATTTTTCAAAAGTGGCTCACAGAGGTTAAGGCTAAGGCGTATGCAGCTCACATTTAATACAGCCAATTATGCTTGGTCGAGAAGCTAACAATGGTCTTGATATGTCCCATGTTCAGGCATGCTGAAGAAGGGAATGGCACATACAGTACAATAAGCACAGGATAATTAGAAAGTTAAACAATAGGCCAACGTTTCTCCACTTCCCAGAGCTGTGCACCTTTTTAAGAATTATGAGCAGGAGTATGATAACAAAGGTCCAGATACAGTGGGAATGCATGGTTTTCCAGTGTACAAATTAGTTACAGTGACCCCTTCATTTTGTATGCAAGGAGCACAGTAAAAACATAATCTTCCAGTTTAAAAACAGCCATTGAAATGTGAAGGTCCTCAAGAGAAAAATGGGGAGGGGATTGTTCCTCCCTTTAAAGTGTATTTTAATGATATACAGTGGGCCCTCGCCTTACACAGGGATCTATTCTGGATCCCTCCGCATAAGGCGAATTCTGCCTATGTTCAAGCCCCATTGTAAACAATGGGGCTCGTGCATGGTGGCGCGGCGGCGCGCAACGGGCACGTGCAGCCATTCAATTGAATGGGACGCGCTGCCCCTTCCACCCCGTGGCTTGAGCGCGTAAGCACACACATAATTGTAGATATATAAATTCTGTTATATAGCTATTCATGTTTTGGATCTCTCTCTGAAAGAACTAGAGTTGTCTTTTAAAATTCTGAGAATATCAGTAGTTAGGGATATAATTCAGTTTTGGCTGTGCAAACCAGGTGGTTGTCCACACGGCCTGAAAGAAATGGCCTTCCCCTGTTTCGGAACTCACCTGTGTAGATAACACACATGGCTATAATGGCAGGGAAACTGCCCCAAGCCATGCTTTGGGGCTTAACACTGGACCAAAATAAATCCCTGATTGCTCTGGTTTAAGTGGGAAAGCAAGAACGACTGCATTGGTGTGTGGACTACACACTGTTGTGGAGACAGAGGAGGACCCAGGTGGCCAGCAGATGCCCTAGGTCAGCCAAACCATCACCATCTTTGCTGGCTATACTTTTTGTGTTGCACGCCTGCGAGTCAATTGCAGAAGTGGTCAGCAGCACCATCGACCCATCACATACCCCATGAAGTGAAATGACTATAAGTACATCAGGTTAGAAACCATAAAATGGATTTAATAAAAACATTAATAAATTGGCTAGTCGAACAGGGAGGCAAGAGAGAAAAAAGAGGTATGCATGGGGGGTGGGGGATGTCATGATTGAAGAGATGCTCATTGTTTCAGGAGGGTTTTGAAGCTGCCCTAAGCTGGCCCTCCAAGGCAGCAGCCCACTGCTCCAGTCAGCGAACTGCAGGGGGCAAGGAAGATGGGGGAGGAGGAAGCTCCATTGTTGTATTTTGCCAATGTGTCACTTCGTGCACTGATGCCCTATATGGGCAGTAGATTGATCATGGGAATGAGTGTCTGGTTGTGCACGACACCCAATGGACTGGTGGCTGGGAGGGATGAGGGAGGCGATTGGTGGCTGTTGGTGGAGTGTCTATGTGCTTGTGCTCATGCTTTTTTGGTGGAACAAAAATAATAATAATAATGGTGTGGTTTGTAGTGGCAATTGCTCTATTATGCTAGGTAAGTCCTCACAGCAGGTGGTGGGGGTGGTGCAAACTGCGTTTGGTTGTCGGCCCATTGTGGCAGCCAGTGGTTCTTCCCACAAAATTGGGGCAACACTGGGGGGTAAGTCAGCTTTTCCTTTCTGTCTGTTTTTGGCCCATGAGACTATAAAAAGGACTGTTAATAGTAATTCTTCTATGCCTCTGGGGCCCCAACTAATTTGCATCAGTTCCGAGTCCCATTTTCTTCCATAATAAATCTAGATTGTTTGATTGTATCTTTCACATACACTCCACATTTATTTGCTGTAATTTAGGAATTTCACCTCAAAGTCAGCTAGGCCAAAATTAAAGTAAAGTGAACATTGGATTAGTTTAGACCTGACAATTCAAGCTTCATAAATCTTGGCTTATGAAGCCATCAATGAACACTAGGCTTCACCACCACAACCTTGCAAATCACCTGAGGCTTTCAACTTAGTTAAAATAAACCAGAGCATCCAGTTGTACAGCAACAGTGATTTAATGTTAAGTTTACTAATCAATGGTGCTCAAGCACACTAATCAATTAGTTTCAATGGGGCTCAAGCACATGTGGAACTTGCCTTACGCGGTGGGGTCTGGAACATAAGGCAAGGGCGCAGTATATATGAGGCCCATCAGGCTTGGCTTGTGCCCCATAAAATTTTTTGGGGGGAGGGGCTTGAATACTCAAACAATTTATATGGGGCACAAGCCAAACCTGATGGGCCTCATATACAGTGCGCCCTTGCCCTACACAGGGGGACCATTTGAGACCCCACCGTATAAGACAAGTTCCACATGCGCTTGAGCCCCATTGAAACTAATGGGTTTTGTGTGTGCAGCGCGCGCCCGTGTCATACAGTGCACCCGCATCATACACGGGCACATTATATGCTGCTCTGTGCTGCTTCTTCCGGCACAGTGTTCTGGAAGAAACAATGGTGTGTGCACCTGTGGCGTGCTGCTGCCGCCACACACCACCACAAGCATGAGCCCCATTACTTGTAATGGGGCTGGAGCATACACGCTTTTTGTTTTATGCGGGGGGCTCCGGAATGGATCCCCACATAAAACAAGGGCGCACTGTACTGTATTCTCTTAGACTCTGCACGTTTAGCGCACCCACGTCATACTGTATTCTTTTAGTGTCTGCACTCGAACTGCCCTCTGACTATAGACCAGGGGTAGGCAACCCTTTTGAGCCGGGGGCCGGGTTGCTGTCCCTCAGACAACTGGGGGGCCGAAGCCCAAAAAAATAAATAAGTAAATAATTTTTTAAAAATTAATTAAATAAATAAACCGGGACAAATGTAGGACAAAATTTTCAAATGGAGGGCACTTTTTAAATAAAAAATGGAGGACACGTGGAAAAATTTGCTGATTTTTAAAAAATGTTAAGATAAATGCATGTTTCTGAGGCTTCTATAGACAATTGCCCCACCATGCCCCTCGCGTGAGACGCCAAAGGCCCCGGCGGCAATCGGTGGCAGGACCAGGCTGGGGCCGGTCCCAAGGCCTCGCCGGGCCGCATTCGGCCCGCGGGCCGCAGGTTGCCTACCCCTGCTATAGACGGTATAAGGAAAGACAGATATCAATGAGGAAACTAGAGTTCAAGATGGTTTTTTGCCTTTACTGATGATCTGATTTTAATATGCCTGGTAAATTTCTGATAAACACTGAAACTTCCTGCAATTGTTGCAAGGGGTGGGGTAGGAGGAGTGTTAGATGAATATTCAGCACTGAATGTCCTTTGGCTGATATTCTGCTAGGGACCATAAGAAATAAACAACATGTAAACTATTTTCACTCGTTCTTTCTGATGGATCTGCATATGACAACTCCACAGAGACCACCTGGTCAAATACCACAACTGGAGCTAATGACATCTACCGTGTTTTATCAATGTGATGAACAGATAAAGAAGAGGTGCTTTTTAAAAATAAGTCCTGCACTTGTTTACTAAGGACTCTGACTGCCACAACAAGAGGAAAAGAATTCTTGATCTCCTGATATCATGAATGATTGTTTCTACTCCAAACAGATGCCACAGCCTGAATGAGGTCATTCTGCAAGTCCTGCACTGATGTAGGCTGCATTCCCCACTTGCTACTTTTGATGCTAGAGAAAGAATCTGCTTGGCTAAAAATACAATCCAGCTCTCTGAATGGATCTCATTGTTGGGCGAAGAGTTGGCGTCCCTCTCTGGTGAACCCTGGGGGTGGAAGGACAGAGCTACAACAAGGATCTTTAAAAAAAAATCCTCCCATCACTACTTGCCTCCCTGTCACTGCATAACTTTGCTAGAGAGGACGCTGAGGTATGTACTTTTTCAGCACCACATGCCACTAGGCTGCCATGGCACTAAACAGTAAGCAGAAGGGAAACTCAGCTGCCCTTCAATACAAGAAGAAACAGCAAACACAAATATGAACAGCCAAGAGGCCATTTCAGAAATGTAGACCTGAAAAGCATATAAATTCAGCAATCAGAGCAAAGCTGGAAAGGGAAAAATCAGCATATAAGCAGCAACGAGTTCTTAATAAATGTGTATGACTCTGAAGGCTCTTGGTAAAACCTAGATTACCCTGGGCTTTGATTCTAAAAGTCAAGTTCCTAGTCACCACATTTGCAGTACAAACTGAACATGCTATGGCAGAAAGGGTATGGGCTTGGAAAATGGGTTGTCCATGGCAGACAGTCATGTGTTCTAAGGGATTGTGCAAACAGCCCCAAAGTGGCGGCCTCCAGCTGCCTCTCTTTCAGCCAGATTGGGGCTCAGCAACCACACGCCGTGGCTGATCTCGCCTTTCCATGGCGCAACAGCTGTGGCTATGAAGCACCCATTCGGCACTGTGTCATGTGGATGCAGCGCTGGAGCACTATGATGCTGCGCACTGTGTAGTGCAGTACATGGTGTCCTGGAGGCGGAGCTTGGGTGTGTGTCGTGTAGATGCTATGCCCCAACTCTGACCGCAGGCTGGCCCAAAGTGCCAGTCTGCACAGGGCCTAAGTTAGGCCCTGTGCAGACCCGCCATTAAGGCTGACCTGGGGCAGAGTTGAGGCGTCGCATCCATATGGAAGACACTCCTACTTTGCCCCAGGGCGCCACAACACTGTCGCCACGCACTGCACGATGTGTGGCAACATGGTGCTCCTCTGGCACTGCATCTGCATTGAGCAATGCTGAAGGAGCACAGTATAGCTACGGTGTTGTGGCTATCGCGCCCTGGAAAGGCCAGATTGGGGCCACAGTGTGTGATTGCCATGGCCCCGATCTGTCTGTCTGCACAAGATTCACTTCAAGACCTAGTTAAAGGCTGGTGGTTAGCAGCCATTTTGAGGATCCTCAACAAACCAGCAACGTATGCTCTTCCTCACAGATATATCCACCTCCTGACAAAAACTCGTCAAGGATGGCAGGTTGAGTAATTTCCAGAAACTTGATACAGTATTCTTTGACCTTTGTCTTCAAAATCTCTTCTCCAGGCTAAACATACCCAGCTCCCCAAGTCTCTCCTTACAGGGCATGGTTGCCAGACCTTTCACTATTTTGATTCTGAGATTACTTTTGACTGTTTTTAAAACTCTTGGATGAAGTTCCTTTGGCCCTGGAGACCTGAACTCATTTGTGGTGGCCAGGTTTTCCTTTTTATCTATTCTGTGTTGCATTTCCCTACTGCATCATCTGCTCCATTTCCCTTAGACTGAACATAGTTTTCCTTTTGGGAGAAGACGGGGGCAAAGAATGCACCGAGTTGTTTTGTCTTTTCTCTGTCCCCTGTTAGCATTTCTTAATCTTCTTCATTTCAGGGCCCTAATATTTTGTTCTACTTTGTTATGCCTCATTATAGACACAACCCCTCCCCCTTTATTCTTTTTAATCTTTCTTGCAAGCCTAGGCTCCTTCTGCGCTTTACCTTTTCTGATTTTCTCAAGATTAAATTGAACACAATATGCAAAATATATTCCAAGATGCCTGTTTGGGACTAATGATAGAAATCACAGAATTCTATCAATCCCACTGCAGAGTACACACTCCCAAGGAATGAGAGCGTCCAACGTCTGTGGGTTTTTGGGGTTTTTTAAACAGGCACCACAGATGACCAAGTGAAATCAGCCACAGTGGACAAACTCTTGAGAACAGCAACTTTATCATCACCATGTGAAGATCCAGGGGAGGGGTAGATATGTCCTATGTTTCAATTTCAGTTCACACAGGGTAACAGGTCAGATTAGATGCATCACAGAATCATCTGCAATGGGCTGGGAGTCTGCAGCAGATGTCCAGGAGGAGTTTCAGTGCAAAAAAGACCATTTGGAAAAAGCTTCTGGGAAATAGAAGCACTGAAGACCACTATGCTTGGTAGCGCAACCAGCTTTTCTCCCCTTAAAATTAACTGTGAAGCAAAAATTAAAATATGTTTAATGACTGTGGCCTGAGACTCACCACCAGCAAGGGGCAACTCACACTCTCCCCCTGCAGCATTCCATGAGCCAGATGGCACAAGTTAAGTGTTAGGTAGACTGAAATTTTGTAAAGTGGAGGAGTTAAGTAGGCAAGACTGGCTTTATAGGAAGGAGCTGTCAACAGATTATCTTGGCATCTCCTCCAGTTTGTACTTACAAGATGCAGGACAAATGGCACCCAATGCAGTTTATTGTGGCACGTGGAGAAATATTTATCTGTACACTGGTGCCCCCTAGTGCTTAGCATGGAGAACGGAGACCTACCTGCGCAGGGCAATCAAGAGTGCCATAATCATTGCCAAAGCTTGTGGGCTTTCTACACATTTCACACACAACATAACACTACAACAATTCAGAGTGGGTCCTGAAGAAATGATTACTCAAGCCTACATCTTTGGTGCATGAGGGTGCCTTTAAGGTCATGTTGTGAAGGGCTTAAAACTGTTCATCAGTTCTCCATGCCTACAGCATACACAGCATTGCCTCAGCTGGCTTTGGTTTCCTTTTCCTGGAAACCAGTTGGCAGCTAAATACCCAGGTGCTGTTACAGAGAGACGCGTCCCATTCGAAATCAGTCTGGCAAGAAAAACATTTCAGACAGGACACTCAATAAGCAAGATTATCTTAAATCAGATACGTGATGTCGATGATGTCTTGTTGCCTTGCTCAATTTTGCAAGAGAAGTTTTAACTACCAGTATCAGCTAAATGGCAGCATCTACAACTGAAACATTTATTACAATCCAGATTTGGCCCTTTAGCTTTAAGTGAATCTGAGGTTCTCTTATTATCAGGTACATTAATTGAGACCAACGAAACTAACAATATATGTGTGTTATCTGTAAATAATTATAATATGCAAGGTTCAGAGCAAGAAAGGAATATGGGATCGAAATATCCAGTTCTGACTACTCAATGGCCATTGACTAAACAGTGGCGATATCATCATCATTATTATCATCATCCCATTTCCCCCAAAATTAGGACTCAAATTGGCTTACAATTTAAAAGAATACAATTAGAAACACACAAAAGTGTGCATTAAAACAGAATTAAATTGTTATTGTATTAAAACACAACATGCAAAACTAGTATGGCTACAGATCTCTGACTAGATCTTAGACAACAGAAATTGCTCTTCCAAATACACTGAACATTCGAGAAAGGGCTAAGTCAACAAATGGTTGGAGAAGTAATGCCACTAATGCTGCCTTAACACATATGTTTTTGGAGTTGATCCTGTTGTAGTTACATTTTGGGAGGAAGTAATTACATAACTGAAAATAGTTTTGGAAAGTTTCTGGATATTTAGCAGCATGACTGTTCCTTGGAAATTAACAAATGGCCAACAGAAGTGGATTTTTCATGGCCTTTTGGCTGCTATCAGGAATCTATCAATCAAGAATATATGCTACCAAAGCTGTTTGCAAAGCAGCAGGTAACAAGGGGAGGGAGGGAGGGAAATACAGCCCTTTATTCTACCCTATTTTATATATCAATTTGCTGTCTTAAGAGCCATTAAGACATCACAGCCATGCTTGGATGATTACTCTATAACAGAGGTGACTGGATATTTTTGCATTCCTATAGATTACACCAACAGTAAATCTCAACAGCTATTCTTACTTTCTTCAGAGTTCCAAAACTAGACAAAACTTTGGAATGGAATAGTGGACACTTTAGTCCTCTGGCAGACACAAACGTGATCATTAGTGATCCTCAGTGGCTCATGTCTCATAGGCAATGCTACGCAATGTTTTCATACATGTCCCTCACATTACCGTACCTCCTATGAAGACAGGGAAGGCACAAAATATATATTTTCTTTAACATGCAAAATAGTTTGATGGGGTTTATGAATAATCTATATGACTACCTACAGACACTGGAGCATTTTGCCTTTCAAACAAGATTCTTACCTGGACCTGCTTTGGAAACACTTGGGAATGATATAACTCGTTCACTCATGAGCTCTAGATGACATTTATTAATTCTGTGTGTCACTATGAAAATATTTAAATAAAACAGTGTGTCCAGTTTTAGCCAAAGTTACGTTGTTATCAGGCCCTTTCAAGCTCCCAGCCTGATTCTTCATGTTTCATGTACTCTCTGTCCCCAAACAGAGATTGCTTTTATTATGGCATACATCAAAGTTAGTAAACATATTTTCCACTAAGGTTTAACTGTGAGAACCTACTGGATTACTTGGTGGGCTACTAGCAACAATATGTAAACAGCTTTTGGAGCTTTTCCAGGTGAACGTCAAGATAAACACGTCTTCAAATACATAATTTTAAAAACAATCGCTCTCAACCTTTACAATTTTTCCTTGTGGAATTATACCACAGCAACAATATCAAGGTAGAGTAATTATGTGCAAGCACATTTTCTCTGAATATAGATAAAATGAAATACATTGATAATTAGGTGTACTTGCAATCTGTCCTGTTACACAAGCAGTAGACTGCAGTTGCCGATAGACAGGTTCTTATCTACATATTGTACTGCTTACATCTTCTGTTTGTGTAGTGATGAATTTCAGAAAAGAAGGTGTCAAAAAACAGCAAATTGGAACAAGCACCCCAGACTAATTTGGTCAATGTCCAAAAACAGACACACCACTGTAGTACTTGCACCTTTTAAAATAAGTTTGCATCAAGGGAATCTTCTCCACATTTCCAAAGTCACATGTGAAAGATCTGGAAATGATGCTCTATGAGAAGCGACTTGGGAAGTTGGGTATGTTTAGCCTGGAGAAGAGAAGGTTGAGAGGCGATATGATAGCCCTGTTTAATATTTGAAGCGATGCCATATTGAGGATAGAACAAGCTTGTTTTCTGCTGCTCCAGAGACTGGGACATAGATGGATTCAAGCTACAGAAAAGATAACCCACCTAAACTTTAGGAAAAACTTCCTGACAGTAAGAGCTGGATGGGAAAAAAAGTGAGTGGAGATGTTTTAAGTTCTGGGTATTTTATGTCACCTAGTAAAGGGATGGGACTTTCTTTGCAGGGTGACCTGGCAGTAGAATTAAGGGCTTTCCTAGCTCTTTGACTTTCGTGTATTTTACAATTTTGCAACTCACTATTTACTGCCCAAACCCTCTGTGCTAAGATACCATGTCAACAACAAACACCAAGGGCCAACTCCAATTTGGAAAGAGTCTTGAGAATTGCATTCCAGCAACAAGTGAGGCTAAGGACCAAAATAAAAACAAGCAGGGACAGAGGCATTCAAATATACACGGCACAGCTCAATTCTATGAATGTTTTACGCAGCATTCACTCCAATTCAACTGGTTCCCAAACTGAAAGGTACAACTCCATCCCCATGCAACAGCTTCCTGGGAAAGAAGAACTCAAGTTCATTCAAAAGTTTTCTAATTGATGTCCCCATCAATTGATGTACACATCTTTTAAGCTTCCCATAGAACAACCCAGATCAAAGCAAGTACCTTTTTCCCCACGGTCTTCAGAGTATGAAGTAGAAACAATGAACATATTCCGCACCAGTTGCTTTTGGAGTGTACCCCCCTCACTCCTGATTATATATGGTATGGATGATGGGAACTGCAGTGCAACATATGAAAAAGCACACATTCCCCACCCCAGTGAAATATGGGGAGACTCTTAAACACCGAACGAGCAAGGACATGAATCGCAACAGGGAGAAACCAGCTTGAGATCATGAATGTAAGAAGAACAGCAAGTGGTTGCTAGGGTTTCCAGCCAGATCCAGCTATTTCAAGATTTTTCAAAATACTACAGGGTGCCAGGGGGTCTTAGGTCTATTAGGAATGCCCTGGTCCAGCATTCTCCAGCCTGACACTCTCACACACGCAGATATTTCAGACCAACTTATGAACTTCACCACTATCCGTGTTTATGTGAAGGTGATGTGAGTTATAGTCTAATATGCCTGCAGGACAGAAAGTTGAGAAGGCCAGGCACTAGACTAGATGCCCTGAATTTCCTGCTAAAAGAGGAACGTGGGGAAGACTATTTTGGAAAAGACTTATATTCCTGTCAGTAGTGGCTGAGAATTCTAGGGGTAGCAAGAATCTAATGTTATTCCCAGCCATCAGTTAATACCATGCTCAATGCACGCAAAGTCCTTTGGAGCTGTGAACAGGAACACCCAAGGTATGAAAGACAACAGTTGAAAGAAATCCTTTCCACATTCAATTGTCACTTTAGGGACCCCTGGCTGCTGCACAGAGTTCTGGAATATGTCCTGGGAGGCACAGCTAGTGCATGCTGCTCAATGACAAGGCTGATTTGGCCTCATGTCTGCTCTCTGTGAACACACAGTTTGCCTTCAAACATGCTCCTGTGCCTGCAAGCTGCTGTTCAGGGAAGACTGCCTGCCATTATTATTCAACTCACTGGAGAACTACGATAACCTACCAAGCAACCACAGCAGTCTCTGCATAATGTATAATTTTAAAGATAATGCTGTACTATTTACAATCCCAAACCGCTCAATTTGCAAAATTAAATGTTGCCTAGCATATGTTGGGTGGGAGGTGGATGAACGAAGGCTGTATTTCCAGCCAGATCCAGCTTTCTTTTAGAAAGATCTTCAGGCCCTGAGCCTTCCAAAATTAATGGTTAGTAGGTTCCCTTGCTGCAGACACAGTTCCTAAATATGCCTGTGCGTTGGCAACCGGAGAAAGCATTTGGTAGTTCTTGGGGCAAGTGTGAAGGACAGATGTGCTCCCAACACTTCCCTATTGCTGATCATTTATTACTGGCATAATTGGACCTGGCTCTGCATAATGGGAAATGAAAGTGAAACTCCTATTCAGTCTTTCTCAGTTTAACCCAATTTCTAGGACTTCCTTCAGAATAAATCATGTTGTGATCATGATCAGCCACTTCCTAAACATGAACAGGTATCAGCAACTATCCAGTGAGAAAGAAGCATATGTGGAGCAGGTTGGCTAAATTTTTCATTGCTTTTCTCTTATAAATATAATTATACACTGTAACATGTCATAACTATAGAGTAAAAAAAGAGAAACCTAAAATAAGCTGTGTTACTTTGAGCAACAGGAGTTCCTCCCAATCCACCCAAACATTCATTAAAGACAGGTAGCCAGAAGGCTCATTTCTTTTACTGCCACTCCCTGTTTATTCAGCCAGGGCCTATGACTTATTCACAGTTAAGGCCTATCCCTCCATTAGTAACAATAGGAAGCACTTGCTTTATACTGAATCGTTGGTTCATCTAGCTCAACTGATTACAGTACTCTCAATTGACACCAGTTCTCCAGGATTTCAGACAACTCTTTCCTGGTCCTACATGAAGATACCAGAGACTGAATCCGGGACCTTTTCTACATGTACAGCATGTACTCTGCCACTAGATATGGTTGTTCCTCTACAGAGAATGAATCACTTGCTGTTCAGCTGTTATCAGAAGCCTACATAAATCACCACCTAAGGACTTAATCACAAGCCTCTTGGTTAGCTATGGAGTTTTACCACAGATTCCTCTAAAACCTATCATTTTCTCCACAAATAAGGGAGAAGTGACCAGGCTATGAGCCACAGCCACTAGACTGACAGATGAGTGTAGAAGGTCAGGGTAAATCCCAGTTTCTAACAAAGAATGTATGCTGCTGCTTTTGAAACAGAATATACTCGTCCCTCCACATTTGCGGCTTTGACATTTGTGGATTTGATTATTCGCAGATTTTATTAATATGCTCTCTCTAGGAATATCTAGGTCCTCCAGTGCAACTCTATGGTCAACTTTAACCAAAAGTTGCACTGAAGGACCTAGAGAGAACACTCCACTAGGCCTTTGTAGCTCCTCCAGTGCAATTCTGTGGTCAATGTCTGGCAGATGCTGACCGCAGAGTTGCACTGGAAGACCTAGAGATTTCTAGAGAGTGTTATCTCAGGTAAAAACACGACTGTTTATGTTATTTGTGGTTTCCCCACATTCATGGGGGTCCTGTGCCCTTAACCCCAGCGAATGTTGAGGGACGAGTGTATATTACTTCCAATTAGTACCAAGCTTTTAATTTTCTGTCAAGAAGATGGTGCCATTCACTATCTCAATATGGTGTATTTAATTTCCCTCAAATATGAGTTAAAGCAAATCTATCAGAAAGCCCATGCATCCCACTAGTCCCCTGTGGAACTTATCCCTATTTTCTAACACAGAGGTTCTCAACCAGGAATCCATAAACTGGATGGGCTCCAGGGAATCCATGAACTAATCTCTTTCCTGTTGAAATTTATTCTTTTCAAGTGTCCAGTTTATTATTACTTTTATTCTTGAGTAGCCTATGTAAAGAAAACCAATTCACAATGCAATAAAGCACAATTTGTGTGTATATCCTGCTATGCATTTGTCTAGGCCACAGCTTTCAGCAGATTCTCAAGGGGATCTTGGAAAGGGGGGGGGGGATCAATCTGCTAACTTCTTTGATAAAAGAACAGTCTCCATCTCAATATAGACACATGGGCTCACACAGGAACAGGTTTGTTCCCTGTATGTCAAAGTGGTACTATGTGGCTGTTGTTGTTGTTGTTGCTGCTGTGTGACTTCAAGTTGTTTGTGATTTATAGCGACCCAAAGGCTACCCTATCACAGGGTTTTCTTTGTATGTTTCTTCAAAGGAGGGTTGCCTTTGCCATCCTCTGGGGCTGAGAATGTGTGACTTGCCCAAGGTCACCCAGTGGGTTTACATGGCTGAGCCGAGATTCGAACTCTTGTCTCCAGAGTCATAGTCCAACGCTCAAACCTTTAATCCACGCTAGCACTTAACAAAATTACCTGGCAAAACCCACTATAATATTTCACTGGATGATGTGAGAACATAATTATAATATTTTAATATTTCATTGTAACATTTTGCTGGATGACCTGAGTTTAATGTAAGCTCTGTGTAAAACAGTCATAATACTATCCTGGTTTTTACAGACATGTCCTAAGGAACTCTGGCCAATGAATGGAAGCGAAGTATGAAAGGGCACCCTTAAATATACACGGAGTTGTAACATTACAGAAGAACTCCCTTTAAACCATGCAATAAACACAGGTCTTAACTAAGCATAAATGAAAAGACTTTTGATTCCCAGCAGGAGCCCTGGTACCTTTTGAGATCCAAAGCGCACTGCAGAAATAACCCAGTTTGAGACCGCTTTAACTGCCCTGGCTCAGTGCTAGGGAATCCCAGAGCTGTCTGACAGAGAAGGCTAAGTAAGTGCTAGAGTCCCCAGTATTCCCTAACCTTGAGCCAGGGCAGTTAAAGTGGTCTCAAACTGGATCATTTCCGCAGTGTCTTCTGGACCTATATAATCCCTGTGTGCGAGACTCCAGTTGACACGTCTTAGGCTTCAGCTAAAAAATGAAACACATCACAAAACGTTATGCATCGATGCTCGGTATTTCCCCACTCCATTATTTTACAGGGTGGGATTCTCTTCCATTGCTGGTGTTGAGGAAGGCCTATTTATTCGCAAGGCTGAACATCTGTCATTGGGGATGCTTTGATTGTGATTTCCTGCATGGCAGAATGGGGTTGGACTGGATGGCCCTTGTGGTCTCTTCCAACTCTTTGATTCTATGATTCTATACACCCCGCAAATGACTAGGGTCAGATCTTTACAGGCCCCATTTTGGGAACTGAACATGTCATTGTGCTCAAGCTCCTGGTGCTCTCCACCATATTTATCTTAAAGGATTGTGCTGGGTTCAAGCAATTCGGTCCCTTTCTTTCTACACCTTAAAAGAGTTGTGGAGGCAGATGACAGCCAGGTTCTCCTGCAGCAAGGAGAGGATTGGTTCAAATCCTGAATGGATTGCATCTAGAACACATTAACTCCGGTGTTCAAAAGAGACAAACAACCTACATTGTAAACCGCCTTGATCTTTTGTAAAGGCGGCATATAAATGAAATGCATTATTATTATTATTATGGTACTGTCTTGTCCATTGTATATAATTCCTTGGGGGGAAATGATTAAGGAGGCTATTAGAAATGAAGTTTCATCAGAAGGAAGCTGCTCAGTGGTTCCCCAAAGAGGCATTTTTTGGACTCCATTTCCCAGAAGCCTCAGCCATGGCGGCCAATGGCCTGGGATTCTGGGAGCTGAAGTCCACACTCATTGCGAGTGCAGCCAAGGGAGCCTTTCTTTGCCTTCGAAGGGAGAAAGAAGGGGGAGAAGGGAAAGAAGGCCTTACCTCCGCGTCCCCGCGTCCTCGTCCTCGTCGCTCAACATCACCGGCGCCTCAGAATGGGAACCTGCCGCGGGCGCCATAATCACGTCGCAATCTCCGCCCGCCGACGCCATCTTGCGCCCTTGTCGCTGCAATCAACGGCCGGCGGCGAGCCGGTGATAGAGAGAGACAGAGACAGAGAAAGGAAAGAGAGGGAACGGAAGTTCATAACTCCATTTCCGGTCATAGATAAGAGAGGGCTAGAGAGGCAACTTCCGGTTGGGCTAGACGAGGAGAGGGCGGCTTTGAGTCCGCCAAGAGGGGCGCCTCAGTCAGGCCCTGGCCCTTTTTGCTTTTGCTTTGTGTCCACTAGGCTTTATTACTATTATTATTATATTTTATTTTCTTATATTTTTCTTATTCTTATTCTTATTTTCTTATATTTTATTTTCTTAGATTTTATTTTCTTAGATTTTTTCTTATTATTATTATTATTATTTTCTTTTCTTATATTTTTGTTATTATTATTATTTTATTATATTATATTTCTAATTCTTCTTCTTCTTCTTCTTCTTTTATTATATTTTATTTTCTTATATCCCACCTTTCCCCCAATATAGGGGGATATAAGAAGGCATCGAACAAGTATAAAGCAACACAGTTTAAAAACAACACAAACTATTAAAATGTACACTCATCCCTCCCTATTTGCGCATTTGATTGTTCGTGGATTTGGTTAATGCAGTTATGTCATCTCTAGGAATATCTGGGTCCTCCAGCACACAACTCCGTGGTCAACATTTAACTAAAGGTTGCACTGAAAGACTAGGCCTAATTAGGGTTGCCATAATTCTCTACTATAAACCGGGACGAAATGTAGGACAAAATTTAGACCAAAATGTAGGATGTTTAAGACAAAATGGAGGACCTTAAATGTCCTACATTTTATCTTACGATTGTCCTACATTTTGGTCTAAATTTTGTCCCACATTTTGTCCCCGTTTATAGTAGAGAATTATGGCAACCCTATATTGTAGCTCCTCCAGTGCAATTCTGTGGCCAGCGTCTGTTGGACATTGGCCACTTTGACTGCTATGGCTCAGTGCTATGCTGTAATTTCGTGAGACGTTTAACCTCCTCAGAGTTCTGGTGCCACAACAAACTAGAAATTTCCATTGCGTTGAGCCATGGCAGT
This sequence comes from Sceloporus undulatus, assembly GCF_019175285.1. Taxonomy (NCBI): domain Eukaryota; kingdom Metazoa; phylum Chordata; class Lepidosauria; order Squamata; family Phrynosomatidae; genus Sceloporus; species Sceloporus undulatus. The sequence continues at coordinate 85,380,270 of NC_056527.1, read as the reverse complement.
CAAAGTGGTGTCAATCTGGATTATTCCTGCAAGAAAGAAGGTGGTAGCGTGATCTTTGGTAGACTTGAGCCTCTGAAGTCCCCACTCCACCAAAGGCAGCTGTTTACTGAGATAAATCACAAAAATGTTGTCATGAAGACAAGCAGAAGCACTTCTTATTATCAAAACCACCATCCCCACCACCAAGTTTATTGATTAGTCAACTGGTCATATCAATGGTAAAATACAAACATCAGAATATCAAAGTACATACAAAGATAAAACTGGATCACTCCTAAAACACGTATAAAATTAGCTAGAAGTTTGAGATACATAAAAGTTGAACAGAAACAGGTTTGATAAAATACAAAAATGTAGAATGAAAACAAACTAAAACATGGGGTTGTGGAGGAAATAAAAAAAGGGGGTGTTTAATTGAACTCATCACCATGGCACAAAACCCCGCACCAAACGCATCTTAGGAAGTAGAGAAGTCTACAAAAACTCATGTTACAACTTTCTTTCAGTGAGTCTCAAAGATGGTACAAGATCCCTTTGCATAATACATTTATCAGTTTTGCTGTACTAGTCCCTCTTATCCAAAATGCTTGGGACCGAAAATGTTTTGGATTTCAGATTTTTCCAGATTTGGGAATACTTGAATATATCCATTAATGTGATATCTTGGAGATGAGATTCAAGTCTGAACATGAGAGCCATTTACATTTCTTATAAACTTTATACACATACACATTTTATGCATAGTATTTTTAAAATAATTTTGTGCATGAAATAAAGTTTGTTTACACTGAATTAGTAGAAAGCGAAGGTGTCACTATCTCAGACGCCCATGTGGACAATTTGGGATTTTTGAATTCCGGATAATTCTGTAATAATAAAGAACTGTATTATGTTCTTATACAGTATGTTAAGTTCATTGAAAAGATAAAATAATACATCAGTTGTTGTTGATGTTCCTGTGTGCCTTCAAGCGATTTCTTACTTATGGTAATCATAGTACAACATTAACACAAACCTGGGTAACCATACATATATTTCATAAATCCATACATATATTTCCCTCTCTTCTTTTTGTTATTCTTCATTCTTTCCTAACTAAAGATTTCTGTGACCATTCAAAGTGTTCAGGCATTGATGATTCCAGTTATATTAGCCATAACTAAAACATGCCACACTTGAACGTACCAAGTTTCAAATGCAGGCATTTATTTTAATAAACATCTCCAGATTTTTGCCACCAATGTTATTGCATTTACCAGCTAGAGTTTACTTTTGTGTAAGAAGATGGATCCCACCTATGGGGGGAAAAGGGAGAAAGCCTGACATTGAGCTTTGAACTCTGTGTGTGTGTGTGTTGGTTTTTTTAGACAACTGTCTCCATGCACACAAACAGCTTCAACATTTGGAAAATTACGTTAGATATTTAAGGTATATATGTCATACCCTCCAGCTGTCCCAGTTTGGCAGGAACAGTCCCAATTAAGTCTCTGCCCTACTTGTTCAGCTGCTTTTAAATTGTCTCACTGTCTTCTCTTCCCCACTTTCCCCGTTTCTCCATAGCTTTCTTCATTTTCTGCAAACTGTGTTCAAAATGCAAAAGTAGTTTGCATTCAGTGAACAGGGAAAAGAGGGGACAGAGCCTTCCCAGTAGGTATAGACAAAAGCAAAGGGCTGCAGTTTCTCCTAGCTTGTGTGTTCTTCTTCATTAATACCTTTTGCCACCTTGACCACACTCTGATGTTGCTTGGTCACATGTGTTCTGGTTTTTCATCTTACAAATGTTGGAGGGTATGCATATCCGGTGGTGGAAAACCCCACTATCATGAGGAATTGTGATAAGAAAATGCATAATTAATTTCCCTGTAATTACAGTCGGCCCTCCTTATCCTTATTCAAGCATCCACGGCTTGGAATATATATATATAAATTTCAAATAGGAAGCCTTGATTTTCCATTTGTAAGCCGCTCTGAGAGCCTTTAGGGCGGGGTATAAATACCGTAAATAATAATATCTAAGGGACATCATTTTGCTATGCCATTGTATTTAATGGGACTTGAACATACACAGATTTTGTTATTCACAGAGGTTCCTGGAACCAAACCACAGCAGATAACAAGGGTCCACTGTAATTGCATCCTTTACACAATCCCTCCTCCCATGCATGTCATATACTTTTTTCCCTTCACAGTGCAGTGACTGCTGGGTTTCTGATCCTTTTTAAAAAGTGTATCCAGAGGTAGAGCACCAATTGAATCCTTGGCAAGAACAAAACCATGCACTATTGCAGATGCAACCATAGATGGAGCTGTGGGCTGGTTCCTTCTCTTTTTTGCCTTTCCTTCCAAGCATCCAGACTTGTCGACTCTTGTTTCCTCTCCTGGTTGAGGATGAACTCAGGCTGAAAGCAAAGAAGCAAGGAAGCAGCTCCCTTGGCAAGGTAAGTTCAGATCTTCACCTGGGGAGGTGTACTGAAATAGCCTGTACTGGCTCTCAGGTCAGTTTCTTAGGATACAGCATTTCAGAAAAGCAATATGGTTCTTCTGGATTTGCATTATCACCATTCATGACACATGCATCTCACATATACTGTCATTTGAAAGGATTGGACTGCCACTGTGCATTTGCTCCAAGGAGCAACAACCAATCCTGACTGTTTAGTTAGGGTGCCCATATGATTTTAAGAAAAGAGTCTTGTGATACCTAAAAGATCACAGATTTATTGTGGCACAAGTTTTCATGCTCTTGAGTCAATTTTGTCCAATGCAGGGGGAATGAAGAGGTGACAGATACAGATGGATACATGTTTGATAAAGAGGGGGAGAAAAGTTCTGGGGTGAAAGTAGCATCAACTGTAACAAACTGCACCTGTGCCACTTGTCACTTCTATGGGATGTTTCTATGCAGACCCCAAATGTATACGACCTTAAAAATAATTTGTGGCACAGTGGCCGTGATTGGCAACAATTCACTGTCTTATTTTTAATGTGTGCTTGCAGTGGACAAGGAGCTGCTCAAAGCAAAAGAAAACAGTGATTGCTGATAAATTCCCATATTTGAATAATACATGCATTTCTAGATGTCTTGGTCTGATTCAAGGTGAAATAAGAGTAAACTGTTGGTGATATGGGTATGTTGCCTGAACTGTCCTCACCAACTGGTTGACTTAGTTGGATAAACACACAGTTGCTGGTATCCTAGTAGTGACATGTGCCAGTGTAAGTTGCACTATGCATGTGAACTGAATTGTTTGGACAATGAATAATGGACACATCCATCTGATGTCAGCAGAGGCAGAGTTGCATATATGGGCCATTCTGCATGCAGAAATGCATTAAAGTACACAGAGCAGCATGTGAATGCACATTGCCTTTGGGCAGTGTGCTTTGCAATTGCAGAAATGCTTGTCAACCATGCACTTTGACCATAGGTCCGCACACACTGTCTTAGGTTAACATTCAGTGGAAGGGTTGTATAATGTACCTCCACCAGCAGATATTTACACAGGATCTTGGCCAGCATGATATAAGCCCATGGCATTTCCTGTTACTGTTTACTGTTACAATGAACCAGCCCCTAAATTGTTTTATTTATTAATCAAAGTCTTTATGCTGTTGTTGTTCAAATTGACTCTGATTTATGGTGATGTACGCTAGAGTTATCTTGAAATGATTAATTCAGAATAAGATTTGCATTACCTTCCACTGAGAGTGTGTGACTTGACCTTGGGGTCACTCAGTGGGTTTCCATGGCTCACTGGAGATTTTAGCCCTGCACTTCCAGACTTCTAGACTTCAAACCACTATGTCATGCTGGGTTTTTATATAAATATAACAATATTTATATCCCACCCTAATATCTGAGCATCTCAGGGCAGCAAATAATAAAATTGACAAATAGTGGCGTTTATCACACGAGGATTTTTGCAGCTTAAATCCGCTGTCACTCGTGGTCTAGGATGTGAATTCACATTAAAACGTGATGTTTTATCACACCTGGTTGCTTTCTATGGGGGGTTGTTCCGAGGCGCTTCCACAGTCAATCTAATCCAATCCTCAGTGACTTCTGTTTTTGGTGAATTTGGTAACAAACCATCACTCTGATCTAGCTCCCTGTGACCCCATGCGACCTGTCCCATCATGCCCTGCCTCTTCCATCACTCCGATCTAACCCCCAGTGACCCCATGCAACCTCTCCCATCATCCCTTGCCTCTTCCATCACTCCAATCTAACTCCCATTGACCCAAGTGACCTGTCCCATCATCCCCTGCCTCTTTCATCACTCTGATCTAGCCCCCAGTGATCCCATGAGACCTGTCCCATCATCTCCTGCCTCCTTCTTCACAGCTAAGGAGGGGGCAGGGAAGGGTGACAGCTTCCAGAGCCCCACTGAGCATGCGCAAGGGTGCCGATTCGAATTGTTGAACCCTCAAAGTATGTTCCGGTGTGGTAATACAATGTGCACTCACCACACTTTGCTTGAATCCGCATCATGGGACTTGCTTGGAATCAAACTGACTCCGCTTCCTCCTCGATTCGGAAGGGCAACGGAAAGGCAACCAAGTGTGGTAAAACATCACGTTTTAACATTAATTTGCATTGCTAGACAGGAGTGATTCCGGATCTGGTGTGAAAAAACATCACGTTTTGCGTTGCTAGAACAGGAGTGACTGAGGATCTGAGCTGCAAACCCCCCCACGTGTGATAAGGCTCAGTGTTAGGAATTATTCATCTGGAACTGAGCTAGGAAATGTTAGGTTGTTATTGTTATTATTATTACTCCCAGAAATTCCCAGGTAATTTAGAAGGGGATTCTGGGAACTGTAATAAAAAGTATATTTCTCTAGTTCTGATCTTAAGGCACACCTGATCATTGCAGGGCCTCATGAATCCCTGCCCATGTCCCTTTTTCTCCAGCCTAATGGAATTGGCACACACCTGGGCTTCAGAAGAAACCTGGATACCATCTTGAAGACCCTGCATGATATTCAGAAAAAAATCCTTAGATACCCAGGAATGTGTAATGTTGTGTCTTCATAAACATATCTGATATTTTCTACCTTTCCCCACCTTAGATTCGTAGCTTCCTGTATCCATCCTCTTCCCCCCACTGGCTAGAGGATGGGGAAGAGTTGCAAAGTGGTTGTCTGTGGACAAGCATCGGTTGGGAAGACCTCCATCCTGGAGCAGCTTCTCTATGGGAATCATGTGGTTGGTGAGTGTGAGCCTCAGAACTCCCTTCCCTTCTGAATGATCAAGAACAATCAAGTGAATACTTCTCCTTCAGAGAGCTGTTGTGAATTATAAAAACCTGGATGCTGTCTACTCAAGCAGCAAAGTGGGGGGAGCTTTGGAGTCTTACAGAGCAGACAGTGCGATTCTTGTAAACATAGTACATCACATTTCTATCTTTCCAGAAAAACCCTTCCAGGCAAAGATGATCATTTTTGTCCTTGTAGAAATGACTGGTCTCTCCTTTCTTGGCTTTTTGCAGGTTCAGAGATGATTGAAACCCAGGAGGACATCTATGTGGGTTCCATAGAGACTGACCGGGGGGTGCGGGAACAGGTGCGCTTCTATGATACTCGAGGCTTGAGAGATGGGCTGGAGCTGCCCAAGCACTGCTTCTCCTGCACAGATGGCTATGTATTGGTTTACAGCATTGACAGCAAAGAATCCTTCAAGAGGGTGGAGATGCTGAAGAAAGAGATAGACAAGAGCAAGGATAAAAAGGAGGTAGGTGAACCATTTTCATGCATGTTTCTGATTTAGGTGTTGGCAGAGGATCCAATGTACTGTATGCACACAGAATTCCCTTGTGTTGCAGTAGGTCTGATGATATCTTCCAAGTCTCACTGTCAGATCTGGCCTTACATTAAGTCAAGGGAGGCAGCTGACTCTGACGGCAGATGCCAGGGAGCACACAGCAAAGGTTTTGGAAGATAGATCTGTGTGTGCCACAGACTGCCTTGCTACCCCCAGGTGTAGTGGAGGAAGTGGCCTGTCATTCATGCTGAAGTCAGATTCATCTGCCAGTCTAGTTGGCTTCTGTATGCAGAATGAAAGTGATGCCTCATGTCAGAGATGACAGCTTCTGAGCAACTGTGTTGAGGTTTAATATTTCATGCTTGATGGTGTTATCAGCCTCCTGCCTCTCTGAGACACCAGTAGGTACTGTTCCTAGCTTCCATATTTGGGTTGTGACATCTCAGGTTCTAGGAGACATGCTCCTGATATGGCAAACTTAATGGGCACACTTGGACATTCGGATGCTCAATTATTCTGGACCAATTGCAGGCTGTGTCACTACTATTTTGGGTACCTAGATGTGTTATTTCAGGATCAGAAATTATATTTAGGTAATTTTGGGAGGGGATATTTTAGCTCTGCCTAAATACCCTAAAGGCACCAGATCCCATCTGATTTCAGAAACTAAGCAGGGTCAGTCCTGGTTAATACTTGGATGGGAGACTTTCAATGAATACCAGCTGCTGTAGACCACATTTCAGAGAAAGGAACTGTCAAAACTACCTCTGACTATGCCTTGCCTAAGAAAACCCTATGAAATTGATACAGTCACCATAAGTCAGTAGGCAACTTGAATGCACACACACATTTTTGTTATTTCAGGATAGGGCCAAAATAGCATTAGAATGCTAGGTTACACTACTGGAGTCATATTTGGCAGCATGTCCAGGGCTGCATTAACCTCTATCATTGGGCTGCATGTAGCCTCCAGTCCACATGATTCCCATCTCTGTCTCAGAGGCATAACTGGTTCTGGACAGAGAATGTACAGGTGTATTTTGCACTACTACTCCCAGAATTCCAGCCAACATGGGTACGGTGGGTGGGTGGGGCTGCTACGATTTGTAGTCTACCAAGTAATATTTCCAAGTACTGCTTTTAGAACCTAGCTTTCCTCCACTGTACTAACACATTTTGAGTGGCTTGAGGGCACTGTTGGGGACATTTGTGGGCTTCATGCCACCATCAGCTGCTCTCTGTACAACCTTCTGAGCTCCCACAAATCCCACCCTTTTTCTGCGATTACCTATGGGCTGGGTAGTGAAGAAAGTTTTTACCAAACACACTATCACCAGTTCCGTTGCAAACAAGATGCCATAGGGCAGGAGGTCTTAATTTTGTCCTCTGCCCAAGGCAGTAACATGTCTGAGGCCAACCCTATTCTATTATAAATAATCGGGGCATTTGGCGTTTTCATTAATATTTTTTCCCCTTTCTTTTTGGCTTTTCCCTTGAATCTGAGCAGGTCACCATTGTGGTCTTAGGCAACAAATGTGACCTCCAGGATCAGCGGCGTGTAGATCACGATGCAGTGCAGCACTGGGCTAAGGCAGAGAAAGTGAAGCTGTGGGAAATCTCGGTTGCTGACCGCCGGACCCTCATCGAGCCCTTTGTCTACCTGGCCAGCAAGATGACGCAGCCACAGAGCAAGTCTGCCTTCCCACTCAGCCGCAAGAACAAAAGTAGCGGTTCTGTGGACGGGTGAAACCTTCACAAACTGTGCTTGCTATCCCTTGAAAAGGCATGCCCATGCAAGGCTGGTCACGAAGCAGAAACGTCTGACAGCTGATTATTGATATGGCACCATTTTCTTTCTTCCCTCTTTCTTTATGTC
>NC_056527.1:85344645-85372620 GCF_019175285.1 Sceloporus undulatus | reverse complement strand
ATTCATGCCTACAGTGGTGGAAAGTCATTCATGATTTTTCCCTCTTAAAATTATTATTTGCCTAAACCATGCTCTGCATGTTTGAGTCCAGTGCAACGGGTGCCAATTTTGTGCTACAAATTGGCACCTGCTTAAAAATGTGGCTTTTTAAGATAAGGCATTTTAATTCTCATTTTCCACATCATATGCATTTTAAATTTGGAAACCTCTACAGATACCATATTAGGTCCTTGATTTGGTTCCCAAAGGTCAGTGTGGTGGAATCTTTTCCCGGATCACATTTTGGTGATGGTGGTCTTGTTTTAAATGCCTTCCTTCTCTTCTCTTCTCTCCCCTCTACTCCCTACTGCATGAGATTCTGTGAGGTGAGCTGTGGCTGCAAAATCATGGGGGAAAGCAGAGGAAAGGAACTCTTTATTCAACTATAGGAGAACACCTGACCAAGCTAAGTCAGAATGCTTCCCTATAGTTGGCACACTTGGTCAAGCTAGCATGTGCATCAGTTTTTGAGCTAGTGGAAGCCAGTTTTAAAATAACTCTAATAAATGATTATGTTTATATCTTAAGAAGGAAAGACAGTCATAACTGGGAGGGAAACAAACAGTTAAATGACAGAAATACAGGTAAATGTCTTACCCCAGAAAAGGATTTTGAGGAAGCTATATTTAAAAACTCTATCAGTTCATCAGGTGGATTTGATTCGGATGGGCTAACACAAATGGCTTTTCCAGGTTTCTTCTCTGATTTGGATAACAAATGTGAACAAACTAGAACAGATTATTGGAGCAGCTTCTTGGTCAATTGGAGTTAGAGCAAGGCTTCAGTCCTTATACATAGTTTACCTGGGAGGAAACTCCATTAAGCATTATGGGACTGACTTTCCATGACATCCAGAGGCTTATGCTTAGTAGCTCTTGAAATCCCTTTGTTGGTAATTTATGAACCGTTTAAGTGTACTGCTTATTTAGTACCAAGGTTGTATTGAATGCAAGAAGGTATACAGTACAGACAGGTTAGGATAGGAGTGAAAAGCTGTATGTTCGGTCCCTGTAAACAAATTAAAGTATATTACATTTCCCTGACATCAGTGTGGAAATTATTATTTTCCTTAAGGTTTTTTTTTAATCTTTTCCGTTTTTTTCATTTTTCACACTGGAAAGGACAAACTAAGGAAACAGTTTAAAGTGGACAGAGAACTGGTCAAAACATTAGCAGATACAACCTGCGTTGTCCAAGTTATCGTAACTTTCAAAATGATTGTAACAAATATATACCAAAGACAAAAATGTTAATGCTTAAATTTTGGAAAAAACATATGCATGCATATAGGTATATATATTAATTCCATTCCTTGATAACTTCCCTGTTCATGAGCATGTGTGATGGCTTTGAACAGGGATTAGAGAAGTTAATGGAGGATAAAGTTATCCATTGCTACTAACCATGATGGCTGTACGCTACCTCTAGGAGCTAAGACCACATGGCTCTGAAAGCCAGTGACTGGGAAGAGCTGTTACGTACATGTCCTGTTTGTGGGTTTCCCCTTGGCAATATGGACTGTTTGACCAATTCAGAAAACAAAACTTTGAACCAGAGAGACCTTTGGGCTAAACCAGCAGGGCCCTATTTATCTCCTTGTGCCTGTAATAGTTCAATGGTGAATGGAGTCGACAAATCTGTATATCCCCAAGAATGCTCTTTGTTTAAGTATTAGGGCTGTAAGCTTTGAATTCAACAAAAGGTAGTTGATTAGTGGGGGAGAGAATTAAGGGTTTAGTGCAGTGCAATCCTATAGGTGTCTATCTACCTATGTAAGCTCCACTGACCTTTTTCCAGCCCAGGTAAGTGAATATAGGAATACACAATTTATTTATTGCAGTCCCTTTAGCTCTAGTGTGCAATCCTGTTAATCAGCATGAAGACATTTTAAAGTTTTCTGTTTTTCTATTTCAGGTGCATCCACACTGCAGAATTATAATATTTTGGTTCCCCTTCAATTACAATCTCCGTCCAAAGGAATCCTGGGATCTGTAGTCTGGTGAGGGACCTAGAACTCTTCTAGAGGTAAAAGGTAAAGATAGTCCCTTGACATGAATGTAGGGGGTGGTGCTCATTTCCATTTCTAAGCCGAAGAGCCACCCTTGTCCAAGGACTGCTCTGGTGGTCATGTGGCCAACATGACTGCATCGAATGCTGTTACCTTCCCACTTAAGTGGTACCTACTTAACTATTTTCATTTACATACTTTTGAACTGCTAGGTTGGTAGAAACTGGGACTTGCCTATCATGTAGCACTCAGGCCTTGAACTGCCAACCTTCCGACCATCAGAACTGGTGTCTTAACCACTAAGCCACCACATCCTTTAAATAACAGCATTAGAGCTGTCTGCCAGAGAATTCTAAGTATCTCACAAAACTACAGGCCCCAGCATTCCATAGGAGGAAGGCAAGACAAAGCACCCTGGCGCCATGCTAAATCTGTCCTTAAGGTGTCACAGGGATCGGTACATTAATAGAAAAATAGGCTACAAAAACAGCTTAGGGCAGAGCATTCTGACATATTTTCTATATTCATGGAGGTGTTTTTTCACATAGGGGAACAATCCATGTGGCAATCCCAGCTCCTAAACATCCCAGGTGAGTTTGACTGCCCCGTTGTGTTTGTTTAGCCCAAACCTCCTCCCATCCCCTCATAGTGAACCACTGGCTCAAGCTCCCTCTGCATATAGTAGGGGAAATGCTTCCTTCTGGCTCTGCATCAGGGAAAGAGAAAAAAGGAGGTGCCAACTCAAAACAAGTAAACTGATAACAGTTGGGCAAATGCCTGAGGTTGCTGCTGAAGATCCATTGAAGAAATCCCAGAGCTTCTAATTGCATGTTGATCAGGCTGCTCATCACACAGCTCCAGCCAAACTCTGGATAAGCTGAAATTTTGCTCAAACACTCCATCCCATCATCTACCAACAAACCAGATGAGCCGAGAAATGTTCCTCATCCACCCATATTCCATTTATTGATCAAATAATACAGTAGAGTGATTAAATTTGATTATCAAAATATTTTTACTTAAATCTCAACATTTTATATATAATTTTATATATATATTTATATATATAGTACATCAAAAATATACATTGAACCATCAGAGGGTGGAGTGGGGACAACATACTGGCCACGTCCCTACAGTCTTTCGAGTTCCCTTTCATTTTTTAAAAAGACTTAAACATTGTTGCACATCACTCCTTTAAAAAAATTTTTTTACATCGGGGTGGGCACGGTGGGGTAGGGGGGCACATACTACTGAGAGCTATGGCCTAGGTGCCCTACCTACTACCTGGCGTATATCATATGCTATGTTCAAAGGCAATGCTTTGGATAAAAAGGAAAAGGACTACAGAGAACAGCATCCACACTGTGTTCCTAAAGCAGCCTCTTGCTATATTATTATTATTATTATTATTAGCAGAAGGAATGGCTTCAAGGGGTTAAAGTGCCAGGTGTATCAAAACACCAGCGCCAGAGCGACAGTGGAGAACTGCCACCTCCAGGCCAAGAGTCAGCTGGACAGTCTTATGGCTTCACGCAATGGCAAACGATAACATACAAAGCTACAAGCACCACTGCTGGGGTTCAAGGTGTGCCCCACGTTTCCTGAGCCCACCACCGTGAGTGGTGCAGTGAAGAACAGAGGCAGGAGAAACAACAGGACGGGCATATGCTGGAATGATTTCCAACACGACGGAAAGGAAAGTGCGAGCAGAGGAGCAACTGGTTTGTGAGCTGCAACTCTACAATCACTACAGAAAGAGAAACACACTGATGAGCTGTTGTCAGGTAAATCAGAACCAGAAGGAAGGGAAGCATGCCAGTAGGCCAACTGGGAAGTAAACCTAGAGAATTATACAGAAAGGAAAGCATGAATACTGGGCCATTGCAGAAGGACCTAGAGCACTCTTCCTTAGGAAAAGATATAAGTATGTCCACATATGTGTATGTATGAAATATTCAAATCAGGGCAATCTGTGTCCCTCCAGATGTGGTCAGACTCTACCTCCAAACAACCTTAGCCAGCATAGCCAATAGTGAGGGATGATGCAAGCTGTAGCCCAACAACTTCTGGAATGCCACAAACTGCTCACCACTGCTTAAGTCACAGGCCATAGATTTCTGGCTCACTTCATAGCTTAAATACTATAGAGCAAGTGCTGGATGCTTTGTAAGGTGTCTGTTACCAGAAGTATATGTTTCTCCAGTCATTTTGGGAGCCTAGCTTTACCGACAGCCCAAAACAGGCAGTGCACATTTTTTTTAAAGCTTGAAAATAAATCCATGCAAACATTTGTAATGCTGCAGATTCTCTCTGTCTCTCTGATGAAGATCATGAGAGCACATCTTATTCTATGGTAAGTGTGTGTGAAGACACACTGGAAAGTTACAGCCAACTAAGGATTTTTGATCTGTGCCCCTGAATCATATATACTATTAAATACAAGTTTGTCATATGTGTGCTGGATCATTTTTTTAAAAAAATATGTATCTGTAAAACATTTGTGTGTCTACTACAAACATAAAGTGTGAAGCAACCCCAGGGTGGAAGGGAAGAAAATACACACTTCTACCTATTAGTATCTCTAAAGGAGGAAGCACAGTGTAACGGAACACACAGTGTTAGGCCAAACTGCAAAAGGATTAAGGATTTACTCATGGAAGGAAGTGATGAATTCAGTTCTCCTCATTTTGTGATTTTACTGATTCTGTAATTGCTTAAAAAAGCAAAACCTCAGATCTCCAAATGAAGCAAAATTTCACAGATACAATTTTCTCTTAAGTTTTGCAAAAAGGTTCCCTACAATCTTTACTGGATGAGGGATAACTAATTAAAAAATATATGACGAATATACAAAATATAGATTTTATTTGTTATGGCAAATTCCCACAGCTCCAGAAATAGGTAGGACATCATAACAATAGAACATAGCACAGAGATCTATGGAGACCTTGCCCGAGTCATTAGCCTGCTTTTGCGGGTAGCAAATAGTAATTCTATCATCTGTACCAACTGTAACTCTAAGCTTTCCCCAGTTCAGTGGACAAAATTCTCTCCACAGAAATGTAGAAGTGGCTGCTGAATGCAACACAAAAAATGATCCAACCAAACTTTAGTCCAATGATGTATTTATCTGTCACACTCTTCAAGCTAAGATTTAGAACAAACTCTTCCCCGCTCAGAATGTAGTAATTCTCTCTGCTTTTTTACAGAATGCCAAATCTATTGGTATCACCAGCTGTAAAAGACCCACTGTTGAATCATGAGTCTGTACTTATGTAAATCCCATTGACTCAGTGGGTCTACATTAATTGGGATTGTCAATGGGATTCCAGCCAGAATCAGAGTCCTCTATCCCACATTCTATGTATTCTCTACTCTTTAATCCACATGGTAACTTCTCTTCTCCTAGTTCTTTTGAGTGGGTTGAAACTGAATCTTTTTGCACTCTGGGTCAGCTCCTGAGAACCCAGTTGAAATAAGCTTCCTTACTACTCTTGCATGAGCATTGTGTATACTTCACTGGTCCCAATTTACCCAATATGGTGCCAATTGTTTTGCATCTTGTTCATGAAAATCTGGACATTGTACTGATTTTTTCAAACCAAAGGATGCTTCAGTATTTTTGATAGGGATTAATCCTTGGGACCATATGCTGAAGCTAATGCTGGAAGCAGTGCATGATCCCAAGTTTGCTCCCCAGGATAATTTGCAATGTCTGTGGTCTGCTAAAGAGTTTCTCTTTGATTGCTAACTGCAGTAACAAATTAGAGCAAGCTCAGAATTAAATCAGTATCCCAGTTATTAAGGCAATCTCATAAATCCACAAAAGTGACTAAACCCTGTCCACACACCACACTCCAATTTACATCACTCTGCTTCTCTTCATATAACCTAACAATAGCACTTTGACAGCCTCCACTCTAGATGGGTCAGAAGACTCAACTTTCTCCTCATTTACACATTTCCTTTCTGGTCACCTGATGGTGTGTTCCCCCCCTTTGCCATAGGTAAACCAGTGTGTTTATTCACAAGGATGGATAAAGTGCAATAATATTTATTTCACCCTGCATATACAGATGGGCAGCCTTATAAATAGCAACTGGAATGGTAAAGTTTTACGCCACACTTCAGATAGGACAATGCACAATTTTGTTTTATCTTTCAAGCAGAAAGCTCATCCTTAGGCTAGTCACCCAGTCAAAGAAATCTTCCAAATGCATTAACATAGATAAAACATACCTTGTTGTTAGATTATATGCATGGCATGTGTCTCGGGATCAGACATAATCTTAGAAGAGGCATTCCCTCCTGCAAGAGTGTGGAGAATGCCTCTTCTAAAACGTTTGCTTCCCACAGTGCTTGCATTTTTAAAAAAGAACACATACCTTCTTCTCTCTGTGTATATAATCTTATGCCTCATTAATCGAAGCATTGGGCCTGTACACACAGGCCAAAATAAAGCTGCTTCAGCTCACTTTGGAAGTATGCTGTTTAAATGACAAACGCATTTTAAGAGGCCAGAAACTGTGCCAAAGCTGTGCTCCAGTCTTTAGGACTGGAGCGTGTCTTTGGTATGGCCTTTGACCTCTTATGACACATGCATCATTTAAACAGCATACCTCTAAAGTGACCTGAAGCAGCTTTATTTTGGCCTGTCTGAACAGGCCCTCCATCTGATCTCAGTCAGAAAGGTTTTTTTAGGGCTCATCTACACCATCTACACCGGCCAGAATACTTTGGGCTGCTCCTGGAGTCTTCTAGTGCTGAAGCTGTCCTGGATTTTCCTCATTACCTATGCACTAAATACTGATGCTGGACAGTTGTTTACATATGTGTTCCTGTTGTGTTGCCCAGCACCACCACCACAGGCACAAGTCACTCCCTTTGAGATCAGAAACAAGGTGACCAACACAGATCAGCATTGTGGCCTTAGAGGGAGTAACTTGCACCAGTAGAAGCAGTGCTGGTCAGCACTGTGGGACAAATGTTTAAACAGCGACTTGGCATCACTACAGAGTGCTCTGGGGTTTCCTGCAAAATCTGGATTGAAAGGTAAATTATGTTCATCTGGTTTAAGGCAGGTAAAGGGCAAATCTGATGCGGAATTGGCCTTGCATTGTGAGGACAATCCTCATTCAAATCAGGGATTTGGTCCTGCATCGTGAAGACAGGTCACAAAGAAGGTGGTGGGAAACTGCTTCAATTGGCCTGTGTAGACATGCCCTTAGTTGACCTATCCATCTGATTATCTTTAAAGTTCAGTCCATTACTCGTTTTAATGTGTGTGTATAGGGGGTAGGGTTTGTTATGCAGCCTTCCAGATGTTGTTGGATTGCAAGCCCCAGCAGTCCTAACCAACCATAGTGAAGAATACTGGGAGCTGTAGTTCAATGACCTTGGCAAGTCTGCCCAGTTCCCACTCTTGTTTCAAAGGGATGTTGAACATCCTTGAAACAGTATTAAGATTTGATGGGAAAATGGATTAGCCTGCAATAACTCAAGATAGTTAAAAATAGGGTTTTGGACTGAATTCGATATTACAGTTCTGTAGACTTGGGGCCCACTCACACTACACCGAGCTATGATTTTACCATAATTGCTGTGGGTGCATCATATGGAATCCTAGGATCTGTAGTTTAGGGAAGAGCATTTAGTATCTTCAGTCAGAGAGATCTAGGCCCTCAGCAAACTGAAAGCCACAGGATTCTACAATATGGAACCATGGCAGTTAACAGCACCATAGTTTTGTAGTGTGAGTGGGCCCCTGGGTATTCCACATTTTCTTACAAAATTATAAAATTGCTGTTATTGCAACCTGTTATAATGTTTAATCTTTTACATCCAATAGTCCTCATCCCATTAAAATAAGTCACCAACAGGGTGGGAACTCTGAATAAAACTACCAGGGGGTAAATCTTAATGTGACTTACATCTCAGCCAGTGCACTCATGGAAATCTGGAAAGATCAAGATTACTGTTTCTAGAAGGAATGCATGGCTATAATATACAGTGTATAGCTACTACAAAGTTTCAGAAGCTGAGCTATCTTTTAACAAAAAGCAAGAGCAAGATTCTGGAGATGGCAGGGTAGGAAGAGAGAGAATATGAGAGTAGTATTTGAAAATTGCAGATGGCATCTGGATGATTCCACTTATCTTTCCTGGGCATCCACAGGCACTGTCTGCCAAACCTTATTATTTCCCACCCCTCTGTCTTTCTTTCTGCAACAAAATATTGGTAGCATAAAACACCAAACAAATTGCAAGTTCCAGAAATGAAAGCTACACAAAAACATGTGCGTTCCAAATGGAACAACAAGCTAAGCAAACTAATGAACGTTTGCATAATTCAGTCCAATTTCTGACTGGAGATTTTGTTGAGGGATGAGAAGAGGAGAAGCAACCATAAAACTCCAAAATCAAGATATTGCAAGCCCAGCAGTTCTTATCAATAGCCTCATGTTGTCACAAACTGAACACAGGGACGTAGCTAGAATTTTAGGAAGGGGGGGGGGTCCAGACTAAGTGACACCATTATAATGGGGCTTGGGTGTGGCAGCACAGCAGCACACACCATTCTTTTTTCTAATGGAAGGGTGGGGGTCCGGACCCCAAGAACCCCCCCTTGGCTACATCCCTGCGGAACAGAACCATCCCACTGTTCTTTGGCACAGCCCTCACTTCTCAGCATAAGAAATTCAACTTCTTTCAGGTTTGTTGCAGCTGTGAGCCTTCCAGTATACCTTACTATTAAATTGTCTGGACAGTTTCTGGTAAAGCTTTGTAAGGAAACTATCCAGACAATTGAATTGCAAGCTCTTGCAGGTGCTCCTGAAAACCAAATCCAGGGATTACAACTGTAGAACTGGGAAGTAGATTCAGGAGCAAATGGAAATTGGAAGGTGACCTAATGTATAACAACCTTGTGTGGAATACAACAAAATCCCAAATCCACAAAACAGTGATACCTTTAGTGGCCAAATAAGGAGGTTGGCTCAATAGTTTTAGTTGGCCCTGTAGTTGGCCCAACTAAAAATAAGCTTTTTAGTTGTCCCAATAGAGGTATCATTGTTTTGTGGATTTTGGAGTTTGTGGGATTTTGCTGCTTGGCCAATATGGCTATGAAGGCTAATGTGGGTTATGTGCTGAACTCTTTAGACATACATGATTCCCCTAGAGGGCAGTGCCTCTGCTGAATGCTTCTGTTCAACTGCCCTTCAGCACTAAATAGTAAGCAGACTAAGAAAGAGCTTTGTGATAGCATCCTACAGGTGAAGACAGCTGTAATAGTTAAAGTGGATTTTGAGGAGGGGGAGAAATGTTAATTTAGGGTCGCCTGGTGTTCTCAATGCTGTTTTTGCACTCTCTGGTTCTTTGGACTGAACATTTTCTGACCAAAAATAATCTACTGAGAGCTAGGATCCTCCAATGGTCTCAGTGGATAATATAATTATTCTGTGAAGTTTATCACATGGGATGGATCCCGTGCAGAAATGGGATTTAAAAATCTCAAAACCCCCCCACAAAAGTGGGTTGAGTTTTAGACATGTCAGGATGATTAAGCAATAACGCAACATTAACCCTTATGTCGTGTGAAAATCAACCCGCTTTTGTGGGCTTTGTCCACTTTCTGTTCGAGTTAACCCCTGACATAGTCTAAAATCTACCCACTTTTTTCCAGTTTCTGCACGGGATCCATTCTAGATTGTCAGACACTTTTCTGATGCACCTTCCCACCCATCCCCTCTCTCCATCATCCACTGAATAGCCATGGATGCCTCTTGCCGTGAAACAGTGAATCCTGGGGCACTTTGGTCAGAGGAAAGAAGAGAATATCAACCTCTACAATGACAAAAAATGGAGACATACATAGGTATACATTGGACTTATGCTTGCAATGTCACTAACAGGATGCTGGTCTACATATGTTTGATTCTGTATATAATAAATAGCAATGAATGTTACCAGCATGGGGTGGAAAGGGAGCATTTCACAACAGGTAATTATAAGGTCACTGCAGGAAGAATTTTGTCTCATGTGTACATATAGTTTACGCAGATTTTACGTTCTGTCATCTGTGTAAGAAAAAAAACCACTGCATGAATCAGAAAGAGGCACAAAAGTCAAAGAAGAATCAAGCCACTCCCTTAATATTTTGCATAGATGAGAATGGCTATTGATTTGATTGTGTGGCTAGCCACCTTGTCAATTTGATTTCAGCAAACATTCTTCTGGGGAGCATTTGTTAAGTGTGCTTCTATTTAAGGGAGCTTTCAGTTAATCAGTTTGTAGGACTCAAGTTTGTTAAGAAGCTGGAAAGGCAGTGAAAGAAAATACCACTTTGGTATTGCTTTACTTAGTCCAGTTAATGCTTAGGAACTCCATGGTTCTGAAAAACACATAAAACATGGAAATCATGCTCATCTAATACTGTTTGTCTGCACTGTCTAATAGTCCCAAAGGAAGTTCTCTCTCTCTCTCTCTCTGTCTCTTTCTCTCTTTTGACATGCTCCCCCCGCCCCCTTAAGGAATCATGCCATATTTTCAATTTTTGGGAAAGCTACTTTTTTGGACTACACCTCCCAGAATCCCCTAGCCAGCATGGTCACTGGCTTACAGCATGACATTACTGGGCTGAACAGGGAGGTGGATCAGCACAACAGTAACAAGTCTACCATTTGGCTGGGAGTGGGTAGAAAAGCTTCAAGAAGGGTGTAAAGTGTGGAAGGATGCAGAGGAGGCTGCAGGATCAAGTGGGTTATGAACTACAGCAGCCTTATAGCTTTCGGTCTGATCTGTTCTGCATCCATCACAATGAGGAGCTAGAACAAATTTACTCTCTTTTGCAAGCTCTGCAGATTCTCCAAGATTGAAGATAATTATGGTAAATGGAGCATGGAAAAATTAAAAGGACAAAAATATTTTTAGAGGATTCTCTCTCTAATATGTGAATCTCTGGCTTGTTGTAAAGGGTTCTGATCCTGCTTCTATTCCTGACAGAATACAGTATTTACTACTGTGTGCTGTCACTACTCAGTAACCTGATTATCTATGGCCCCATACAGACTGGCCAAAATAAAGCTGCTCTGGGTCACTTTGGAGGTATTCTGTTTAAATGATACATGCATCCCAAGAGTCCAGAAGCTGCGCCAAAACTGCACTCCAGTTTTTAGGATACCCAATATCCAGTATAAGTATAACACATATACCCAATATCCAGTATAGGTATTGATTTCAAAAATGAGTTTATATCTCTCATATGTCCCTCACCATTTGCTGCTTAAATAAGATGTATTTCCACTGCCTTTCTTTTCCTGGAGTATCGCAAGGACTCTGAACTGACACACAGGATCTCCTTAAACAGCAAAATAGATCTGTTCAAGTGACCAAGAACAAATTAAGATGGATTTCAACACAATGCTTGGTGTCAACTTGCTAAAAGGTGTGCACAGTCAAATGATCGCCCAAGCTACTATTCTCCTGTTTCTTTTAAGGGTATCGGAGATGATTAGAAACAGAAGCAGACAAAAACCTGGAAGAGTTGGCCATCTAGTTCATGGCATCTCCCAAGGAAGCCACAGCAGGAGCAGATAGTTTTCGATCACGTTTTGTACTCATCTGATTACTGCATTAGTTCAGGTCTCTTTCACATCAGTCAACTATAGCACTATACTTCACTTTAACTTACATGGCACTACTCTATGGAATTTTGGGGCTTCTTGTTTGGTGAGGCTCTAGAGCTCTCTGGTTGAAAATTCTAAATACTTCACCAAATTACAACCCCCCCAAGGATCCACTGAATAGAGAAAAGGCAGTGAAAGTGGTATCAAAATGCTATAATGCTGGAGAGTTATTCCCACCATTGCTTTCAATACAGTTGGGTGGGGAACTTTTGCCTCTACATGTTTTGAACATCAGAAACCCCAGCTGTGGTAGCAGTGGTAAAGGATGATAGGAACTGTAGTCCAAAACATCTGGACAACAAAATATTCTGTGCCCCTGGGCTTTATCAGGTGGATTGTTGCCTATGCTGAAGTAATCTAAACCATCTAGCATGCCATGAACTGGAAGCAGGGGCCTGCAAAACACATAATCTAGAGCAATGTGCTTTGCAGGCCCTTGCTTCAAGCTCATGGTTAATTGGTTAGGAACATGTGGACTAATGACCCAATTTGAAGCAAGAATGGAATTGTTCCAGAAAATATCTGTGATGAATACAACCCCTCCCAACAAACCCAACTCTAAATCAAACAAAAAAAATATATCACATCACACTGTGACTGGTGTTGTTAAGTTGTCCCAATGGGATTGGCTTCCCATCTGATGGATTCTACACCTAAAAGATGATATCTAAGTAGCACCACACTTCAACAAGATCTACTACTTCAAAGTTGGAGAAATGTGGTCTTCCAGACAGTTTTGGGATTGCAATTCCCACCACCCACAACTTATGCTTACTCAGAGTTACAGCCTAGCATCTGGAGGGCCACAAATTGTCCACCAAATTGTAAAATGCCCTAACATTTGCCTTTCAGTCAATGAATACAGGCACTAATGTTCTTCCCCACCCAACAGCATCCAGCTAGACTCTACTTGAACGCTAATCCATGCTACAATGTTGTGCAAACAGACAACATGAAGGAAGCACCACTGAACACTCAAGGACCTGTGACAGGCATTCCTGGCTTCTTGACATAGATTCAGTATATTCTGATAGTCTCTTGTCTTCCCTTCACACCATACAATGTTCACCCAAGTAAAAGTTGTATCTGGGACAAGCAAGAGTGCCATGTACAGTAAGTAAAAAAATAAAGCAAATGGCTCTAGGATCTGAGAGAATCTTACCTCTGACTTTTCATTTGCCCCAAGACATACAAATTGTAAATTATACTCTCTTTCCAAAGCTGGAGATATAAACAATAATAATAAAAAGATTTTAAAAGTCAGGATTTTGCCTGTATCTATCCCCTGGCCAAAGGTATGCAATATCACTTCTCCCTACCCCCAGACACCCTTGCTTCACCCAAATCAAGGACTAGAATTGGAGATCCACTCTCACACAGTTTTGCTTTCATTTTGAGATTAAACATTAAGGTTAGAAACAGAGCAGGATTTGGATCACAATATTTTTTTCCAGAATAATTTTTTTTTGGCATGAGAAATATGCACACTGCCATAACTCCCTCCATGCTTTTCTTCCTCTTGAACTGAAGACCATCTCAGTTCCTTCACTAGACATATCTCAGTATCTCTCTCTATAAAAAAAGATAATTCTATCTTCAACAGTATCTCTCTGGGAACATATTAGAGCAAATAGACATGATATCGCTGTTCTTTATTGCTGTCTTGTTTCTTCAAAAAGCAGCGATTTGGGGATGGGATATGTGTGAATTGAATCAGAGCCAAGGCATCAGGAAAAGGGTTATGATCCCCTGATCCTATCCAGATCTGACCACCAAACATCTGCTTTTTGAAAAAGAAAAGATGTGGGTGCTCCAATCACAAAATCCTCATATTATATCTGGTTTGGCCCTCAGCTATCCACTGACAAATTCTCATTTACTGAAATCGTTCTGACTGCTGGATCACAGCTATCCTGTGTAAAATGGCATTTTTAAGGTGTTCTAATTACCTAAATGTTACAAACATTTCTTTTCCACCACACCATCTGGATAAAATGGATTGTGCTGTGGATTGTGAAAAGTTAACAGGAAGACAAATTTGAGGTGGGGTGGAGTGGGAATACCTTCCAACAAAGTGCTATCCCAGTTAATGACTCAGGTAGAAAACAGACAGAAACGAAACGATGGCTCATTAAAACAGTTGAAGGATTCTGATTCCAAACACAGCCTTATTAAGACACCCATCCCTCCCGAATTTCCCATGTACTCTTCCCTTGTTTTTCACTGCACTGGTGAAGTAACTGGAGCCGAAGTTCTCTAGTAGGGGGCAAAGACGATAGGGCCTGTTGCTGCTCTCACTGGGCCTGGGGGGGTTCGGAAAAGCGCTGGTCCAAAGATGGGAGCTTGGAAGAGGGTCGTGGCAGCTGGTCGAAGTGTTAGCGGGCTAGGTAGAGCACACATGGTGGCCGGGGTGAGGGGGCTCGGCAGGAATCGTGCAGCCAAAGTCTTCGTAAGGTGCTTCTGGAGAGCCAGTTTGGACTGTGAAGTGTGAGATAAAAGGCAAGGGGAAGAGGGAAGAAAGGGAGAGAGAGATGTTATGAGAACTAACTCACTGCAAAAAGAGGGAGGGAACACACAAGACTGTGGCTTTAATTCTCCATTAATTAATTGAAGACATGTCTCACTAGGCCTCAGGCTGCAAACTCAAACATCAGGCATCAATCTTAGGTCCGGGTCCCTTTTTCAAATGGCCTAGCTCAGCCCTGAAATCTATGGATGATATCACACGACGGGTTTTGCAGCTCTAATCCATAGTCACTCATGGTCCAACCATGCGAATTCACATTAAAGCATGATAGATTATCACATGTGATTGCTTTCTATGGGGAGTTGTTCCGAGGCAGATCCAAAGTCAATCCAAAGTGACTCCTGATGTAGCTGAATTTGGTAACAAGTGAATTCACAAAAATGTTTCCAAACTCACTTCTGTTTCAATCCGAATTGGTCTGGCATGGAATACAACTTTGCTTTGGTCCTGGTACACCCCCCAAACCTCCAAGGTGGCAAATTCCCATGATGCAGTGCTGCAACCTTGCTCCATTTATTTCCGGTACTCCTTCAAGAACGGAGGACCTGTTTAGCTGTTGCTGCCAGGGATGGGGCTCTGACATGGAGAACCCCTTTGGATGTTGCTGCAAGGGATGGGGCTCTGACAGGGAGGCCCCCTTTGGATGTGGCTGCAAGGGATGGGGCTATGTCACGGAGGACATGTTTGGATGTGGCTGCCAGAGATGGGAAAAGAGAAGGGAAGAAGAAATGTGAAGCTATCATTCACGTTAGGCTAGCATTCATGTGAAACTGGAACCAGGAAGTGGCCCCTTCTTCACCCTGGAAGTGCAAAAGTTCACGATGCGTTCTGAGCCCCACTGAGCATGCGCAAGGGTGCCAATTTGAATTGGTTACTCCTCATGGTATGAACTGGTGTGATAATTTATTTTGCACTCACTTCGCTTTGCCTCAGGACTGACCACAATTCTGCTGTTTACGTGAGATAATTAATCACATGAATTGCCTTGGATTAGAATTGGCTCTGCTTCCCCTTCCCTTTGGATTGCAGTTCAAATTTCACGTGTGATAAACTTTTATGAGTTCACAATAAAATCAAGGATGTTCCTGATTCTGGTTCATTTCTGCCAAGACTACTCCTAATATATCTGGGATAGGGCCTAAATACCCCACATCTCCAGATCTGATCCAAACTTGGACACTTAAGTAATTGGATAGGAAACTAGGTGCTTATAGGCTATATTTCAGAGGAAAGAACTGGCAAAAACCCCTCTGAGTATTATTTGCCTAAGAAAACACTATGAAATTCATGGGGTCACCATAAGTCAATAGGTGACTTGAAGGCACACACACAATATCTGAGACTGGTCTTAGTTTCTAATCACAGATTTCCGGGATAATGACTTCTCTGTGTGAAAATCTTAATTGTGTCTTAATAGCAATTGCATGATTTTCACAGAATAATCCCTGTTTAAACTTCCAATTTTGCACCGTGTAATAAACTCCTCAGTACTGTATTGGCCTGGATCCTGAGTTAAATTTGTAGCCAATACATCTTCACAGATGCTCATGCCTTGGCTACTTCACATTTTGACTCTTGCAATGTATTGTGCATGGATTGCCTTTGAAAATGGCCTCGAAACTGTGGGTAATCCAAAACAGGGCTCCGATGGCTGACTGAGTTTATGTCACGCCAGTGCTTTGTTCAGATATACTGGCTCTATTTCATTTGTATGCTCAAATCAATGTGCTTTGCTTGAGACCTGGGATTAGGGTATCTGGAAGATACGCTTCGCCCACATATGTGTATGTGAAATCTGAGTTTCTTTTCAGAGTCCCTGATCCTGTAAGGGGTTCTGAACTGGAAGAGGGAATCCTCAGACTCTGTCCACTGCCAGTACCACTATTTTGCCCCATGTGACTCAGTAACCTAGTGAGAGTTAGAGGGCCTTAACTTCCACTTTTCCCATCTCTGATTCTGCAGTCTTTCCTACAGACTTTCCTTCCCACTCCCGTAAGAGATGAGAATCCCATATGCATATGTGTTCACATACCAAGCAAAGGCATGTGAAGAACAGCATGGAAAAGAGGAGCTCTTTAAAGGAATGCTTTTATTCTAAGTGAGCAATTTTTATATTAGCAAAAGTTTTTCTTGTACATAAAGGCACCTTCCCTCCTCCCATAGTTTTTTAAAAAGCCGAAGTCATATTCACCTGAGGTTAGAAGAAGCACAGGTCCTAATACGATTAGCTGAATATTCCTATTCTATTCACAAGACAGATGTTTTCTGGGTCTTTGGGATGTTCATGGGAGCTGGAGTCTGGACCCATTTATCCAGCCTATGACCAAGCTTCTCTAGGGATGGTGAGGCAGGTGACACCTTTTCTATTTCTCTATAGAAATTAGCCAAAAGATGCCAAAACCTGAAAATGCAACAGCATGCTTCTTCTCTCATGCACCCAAACCTCCAAAGAAATCCCCAAAGGGAAATAGATAAACCAAAAACCACCCAAAATGGCAGCCAGAAGTGATGTCATGTCACTTCATGTGCACTAAAACATGCCAGTGCACTCCTTTGAGTGCACACAGGAAGGTAAAATGGTCTCTCCCCCCCCCCCACAGTTGCCCACCAGCCAAAAGAGAATAAATCACCAACCATAAGAACTCCCCTCTGCCACCTGCCCTCCCTGTTTCCCTCTGTACAATATTTCCAGTAGACCATGCAGTTGTCTTAAACCTTCAGCGACAAGTACCTTGAGAATACTCACTGCCAGGGCCGTATTCTTCTGCATTTTGCTATAGGGACTGTACTTGGGCTTGGGAGGCTTCCCTGCAAGCCTGTCCTTGTGCCGCCTGCTGCTCATGTGCTGTGGGCAGAGGGAAAAAAAGCCTCTTAAGAGTTACCAATTAAATTCTGGACCTAGAAATTTCCATCAATATGCTTAGATTCACCTAACACAGATTAATATGCTGTAACCACTGGGTAATCCTGTTGGTACACAATTACTTTCTAAAATGTAACATGTATCAATAGACCTCAGGGCTTCTGACATAGAATAATGAGACCATACAAAACTTAAGTCTGACCATCTATGATGTAGTACAAGAATCATTTTGTGAACTCAACAGCTTGGATTCAGAATTATTAATAGTCACAGTAGACCAATTAGAACCAATGAGATGACCCACTCTAAGAATAACTCTGGATCCAGCCCTATATCTTCAGCAATTTGCTTTCAGTGAAAATTTCACAAAAATTTGTGGGATTAAATCTGATAAACTTTGTAAGATGGGGTGTGTGTGTGTGACAAGTTGAGAGGTACAGTGTCCTTTTTAAAAATATTTTAAAAATAAACCAGGAGGAAGCGTAGTGAGTCCAATACATCTTAAATTTCTGCCATGGTTAAAGGAATCTGATGAGTGTTTGATATGTCCGGTGGTACAACCTGAGAGTGCTCCAGCTTCAACAATACAATTGCCCTGTAATTTTGGTGTGTGATCAGATCACAATGGTTTAGGGTAATAATCTGGCTGGCACTCTTAACAGCTCTAGAAAGGCATTCCAGATATCATTAAATTTGTATAAAATATTCCTTTCAGAGCTTGGAAAAGTACTTTGAAAAAAAAGCCAGCCCCAGGAAACCCCATGACAGGTTTTCCTTATTCTCCAAAAGTTGGAAGCGATTTAAGGGCACACGACAACTAAAACAACAACTTTGTTCTGATTACTTTTTATTATGTTTGGAAAGTAACTTGTTGACATAATGATGGAAAATTATTTGTGCTTCTATTTAAAAAAACTATTCAGGATTGTTAAGAAAATGACATAAAACTTGATTTTTTTTGGTCAATATGTTCTAAAAATTATCTTTAAAAAGATGTTTTCCAAGTACACAGAAAATATTACTCATAGCACCAATGTAGCTTAGTTCCCACTCATTATGTGACTCCATTATGATTTCATTAAAAAAGAGAGAGAGACAAACTTATTACAGGTAACATTACTTGTATCTCATTAACCTCCAAGCTCTGATTCTTTTGTATGCATATCACTTGTTCTGAATATGACAATCTGAAGGACTTCCTCTGCATAAACCAGACCACATATTAAGATCTACTGGAGAAACCCTACTGCTGTGTGTTTCATTAATATTAAGAGATGTGCTCGGCTAAGATACAAGAAAAGACCTTGACTGTTGCAACCCCTCACATTACCCCTTCTTGATAATTTTTCATTCAACCCCTGATCTTCTTTTAGATCTATAGATGTGCCTTGGTTCCTTCTGCAATGTTTTAGTTTGTTGTTCATTAAAAAAAAATCTTCCCTTAGTTGTTGCCATTCTTTACCATGTTGATTGTTTGTATGCAAAGGGATCTTGTTGCACCTTTGAGACTAACTGAAAGAAAGAAGTTGGTAGCATGAGCTTTCATAGACTTGAGTTGAGCCTACTTCCTCTGATGCATGTTCGAAGTGAAGAATCCAGAGACAGATTTATATAATCCAGTTGTGTGTGAGAATGTCAATTCAAATTAAAAAGCTTGTGGGTATGGAGATGAAGTGGCAAGTTTAGTTTTAAGTATGGTTTTGCGGGACAAAGGCAGAAGAAAGGCTGTTGCATGAAGCCCTGGAGAACAGATAACCATTTGAATGAATATTGGAATGTAATGTGGGAAATAGAGAAGGCATGTAATGAACTGGTCAAGGGAGCCCTCGTGAAGATGCAGGTTAGTGCTGAAAACTGTGTAATGTGCCAGGAAACAATTATCTCTGTCCAACTCACTGCTGATGAACTGTTGTTTTTGGTTATATTCCAATTCTGTTGTTTCACTTTCTATTCTTCCTTTGTAGTTCTTTTGTACAAGTATTACTGTTCTGTAGTCTGAGATGGAATGCCCAGGGAGTCTGAAGTGTTCTGTAACAGGTTTTTGTGTATTCCCATTCCTAATGTCTGATTTATGTCCATTTATCCTCTGGCACAGGGACCATCCTGTTTGACCAATGTAGAGTGCTGAAGGCTGTTACTGATATAGCATGGCATAAATTACATTGGAGGATGAGCACTTGAAAGCCCCTCTGATATTGTGGGTAATATCATTAGGGCCTTGATGAGATTTCCTGAACAGATGTGTGGGCAGAATTGGCATCTGTGTTTGTACTGCTGTCCACATGTGTGTGGTGTCCTCCTGTAGGTTTGGGGTTTGAAGGCTGACTGTAGGTGTGTAAAGGTCTGCCACCAAGAATCTGTGAGTGAGCAACACTATTGCCCAGAAATGGGTTGTAGTTCACTGATGATATGCCTCAGTAGTCTCAGTTGAGAGCAGTATATGGCCACTAGTAGGGTTCTGTCATTTTCTTTTTTCAGTTCGTTCTGTAATAGATTAGAATAGAATAGAGCCCCTTTCTGTCCTGGATGGAGGCTGCAGCAGACAAACACTGTGGCTTCCACGAGGCCTAAAAAGAACCTGCTCTTGGCTGGTTTTTTAGGTCGTGCGCAGGGCACCATTGCTGCCTTCATGTGCAATGATGACATCCGTGTGGCATGGCACTGTTTGGACGCTGTGCTGCATGTATGTCATTATGGTGGCCCCCATGTAAACAGGGGGAGCCTTGATGGCGCCCAGGCAGTGTGGTAGGGCTCAGGAGCGTGCGGACGCTCCACTCTCCTGAACCCTAAAATCGCCCCCAGGCTGGTGCTTTGCGCCAGTCTATACCGGGCCTAAGTTACCCTGCTTATGATGAGATTACATTTCTAACCTACCAATAACTGCAGCATTACAACTGATGGTGGGGACAAGATAGTAAAAAGAGAAATTTCGTGACCGTTTTTCTCCTTCCAAGAAAGACCTTTGGCCAGGCTTTGTTCAAAACTGGCAAAGATTCAGTACAGGGCCAATCTCTGATCAGCCAGTGTGTGTGTGTGTGTGTGTGTGTGCCTTCAAGCTGCCTGTCTAATTATGATGACTGTATGATCGTATGAATTTCACAGGGTTTTCTTAGGCAAGGAATACTCAGGGGTGGTTTTGCCAGTTCCTTCCTCTGAAATATAGCCTACAGCATCTGGTATTTATTGGCAGCCTCTCATCCAAGTACTAGACAGGGCTGGCCGTGCTTAGCTTTTACGATCAGATGGTATGTGGTAGCTTTAGGGTCATTATGCTATCCGGTCAGAGTATCTAAAGGGAAAATCTTTTCCTGCCACTTACCTGATTGAGCTGGGTTTCTGAGTTGACAAAGATCTCACACACCTGGCACTGGAAGGCCTTGTTTTGGATGCCAAGGCTGCCTTTGCTGCCGATCCGTTTGGGCTTGTGCCCCACTCGAGAGAGAACCTTTCCCCTACTTCGCCTTGGCAAAATGGCCTGGCCTTCTAGCATTGATTTGTGCTTTGCCCCTAGGAAAGAAAGAGAGGAAAAGCTGCAGAAGACTCTTGCACCTTGTTAAACAAGAGGAATTATGGAGCAGGAGGTACGGTATGCCCATGGGGTCAATGGTGAAAGGTGAAGATTCCACGATGCCAAAATGGGCACAGTTTTATAGAAGATCTCTTCCAGCTTCTGCTGACATGCAAATGCTAGTCTTGTTTAAAAGCTTTCTCAGGCAGTTACTTAGTCATTTAGTAACTCTTGATAGACCTGCTCCAGCAGTGGCTGTTGAGTAAACCCCCTACTGAATGAAACCGAAGAGCCCCTGTGATTCTTTTCTTGGCAGGCAGTCTAGGACATCAGTGACATCTCTCTCTCCCTTTGCTCCTGAAGCTGAGAAAACCACATGGTTTTGCTCCAAGCCTATTTTAACATTTATAACACAAATGTTTGTGTATGTGTGTCTGTTGATTTTTTAAAATAGCTAGTCTTCCCCCAAAAACATTAAAGACAGCTGTTCTCAGCTGCCCTGTATTTAGGATATGTTGTTTCGACCCCATCTTTTGTAAACATGAAAACTGATAGTTTGCACTCTGATTTTTCTTAATTTCAAAATTGATTTGGCTCATCTTTTTCACCCCATGTTTGGTTTCTTTATGCCTTCTCCCATTAAACTACATAGTAAATATTTTAGGTGTTTTGTGCTCTCTGATGTTTCAAACCGCCCACTAGCAGATTCCCACTGCAGTGTCTATCCCTTCTGCAATGTTAAAATGGGACAGAGGTATCAAGAAAGCTAAAGCCAAAACTGAAATAAATAAAAGTGAGTTTATTGCTCACTATCGTTATTACTGTGATTACTTGATGTGCTTCAAAACATAAGACCTCAAAAAATGACAGCTTAAAATTAGGGGTGGAAGCAAAGCAGCCTATCATTTATCTGCAGAAATAAAAGTCCATTTTAGAATTTAAAGGCAACAGTAGCATAATACTTTTACTCAGGTCAACTAAAAGGCCACAATTCAACAATCAAACTTTCCAGTTCATCAAAATTCTTCATAAGAACAGATACTATTACGAAAAAAAAACAAAATCAGAGTGGGATATGGGGAGATAGATATTACTAAACTTGATGAAAACTCAACAGAATTGTATAGTTTAAGATGAAATGCAGGAGATGTTACAGAGACATGTTACATGAAGGAGGCTGCAAACATATGTTATGTTGCTCAATAGACTACTACAGGGACAGTGAAGCACTCCCACCTGCTTCAAGATATAAAAAGCTGACACTTCTGTCTGTGTAGAATTGGGAAGCCCAAATGTCAGAGAGCCAAAGAGTTGTAAGATCATGATTAAAAATATGCAATAAGAAGCCTTGTTAATAAGGCCACAAAACATTATGAGCCCATGCAGACCTTCCTAAGTACTCATTTGTGGCATAGAAAAAGAGAAAAAATGTTGTCAAGTTTCTGGATCTCATCACTTAGTGGCAATTTTTAGTCACCATAGGTGACCAAGCAAGCAACTATTCTAAACTCTGATAGGTGGCATGGGCAAAAGGCTCCTGTGTTCAAGGCAAGGAGGTTCTACATCTTATCCCACCCTCACAGCCTTCCAAGTTACATCTTCCATTTCATGTATGCCACGCTCCTCTTAAAATCCCAAAAGGCTTTCTTCTGCATTGTTACATAACCCCAAATTCCAAAGTATGCCCAAACTAAAGCAGAATGTACATGTTTATTGACAGTGAGGGAATTTGTCTAAAATAAAGGCAAGCAGAAATGCTTAGTTCCTGCACAAAATAAAGGCTTCTTTTGGAAAACAAGCAAGCAAAGAAAAACAAACAAACAAACAAACCTGAGTGGGTAATTTTTATCTTTTTTATTGGTGTTCTGAAAAGAATTGGGCATTAAGACAGGTCTACACTGTGAGGAGACGGTTCAGTACAGGACTTGCATGTGAGTCCTAGCTGGTATTTGAATCCCCCCAGAAAACCCCAAGCCCCAGACCAACTTTTTTTCCAGGCGAAAATCACCCCAAATAGTAAAACAAAACAAAACAAAAACAAAACAGCAAGATATTACTTCCCAAACATAGCAGTTTTGGGCCTCCAACCCTTCCAGAATGTCCACAAATAGGCCAGAAGTGACATTGCATCACTTCTAACTTGCAAAAACACAAAACAAAACAACAACAATTGTGAATTCTGTGAATTCTGGTAGCAGGAGAAATTGGCCCCCACACTTGCATGGTTGTCCAACCCTGTCCACCAGCCTCAGATGTCATGCTAATTTTTTACAAGCCTCCCATATCATGTCCCATATCATGCAAATTGATGGCAATTAGGCAAGATGCTGTATCTTCAGGCTGTGTACAAATTAGTATTTATGTGGAGCAAAAGGAGTAACTTCCCTCTTATTGCTAGTCTGGCACCACCTCTGATCCAATTTCCATAGCTGGATAAACCCCTTGTGGTAAGGGAAAGTGAATCATTATGGACTTCACTCCATGGGCTTTAAACATACAGTACACATATCTAATACAGCAAACATCTATGATGTACTGGGAACTTTGTTACCCATCATGGTAGGGTTTTGCTCCCTTCCCCTCATCCTTTCCTCTTACCACTTTCTAAAAACTCTACTCAGCTGCCACCACTAACTGCTTCTGGAGCACCCCAATATTCAGCAGCCTTGTTAGATGTTTTCAGGGACTATACCTCACCCCTTTTCTACCTCTAGCTCCCCCCACTCTCACAAGAGACGAGAATTTGACAAACACATACGACATGCCCAGTAAGTAGGTATGCAAGAGAGAGATAAAAGAAGAAATTCTCATAGGAAAATTATTATTCTAAGGATTTTAGCATATGAAGCTAAAGAATGGAATTTTAGCAGGATAAAAGTATCTTTGGCCGATACATGACCTTGTGTACATCTTGCTGCTGCCTTGCATACCATTCATTACTATAGTGCACCTTTTCATTGATGGACAAAACCTGTCAAAAGGCCCTTAACCTCACTGCTATTCCATTACTGCCTTCTTGTGATAGGCCCCTTCGACTGCAGATCTGCTTCTCAGACAGTCATGTGGTGTTAATGAGCAAGATTCTGCTCTTCTCTTTCTCATCCCCTTCCCCTTGTAGTAATTGCGGCTGCCAACAGCTTCCCTAAGCCAGCTACCTAAGCTGGGTACGTATTGACACAGCAGTTGGCTTTGGGAGGCAGTTGGTAAATGCAATTGCTTGTCCCCCCCCCCCCGCTTTCTTCCACATAGGGCTGCTGTGTGAATGTACACCTTAGCTTTGCACTTCAGGAGGGGGGCAGAGCAATGATGATGGCTGCCAACAGCTTTGCAAAGCTGTGTGAATGTGCACATTCACACAACAGCTGGCCTTGGGAAGTGGTTGGCAGCCGCGATGGCACATTCGCATCCTTCTTCCTGAAAGGCAGTGTTTAGCACTGCAGAAAACATATCATGCGACCATGGATTGCTAAAGTGCAACTGTGGGGGAAAGTGTGATAAGAAATGATGACAAACTGGTAGGCTTCCATTCTTAAAGTAGCACAATTCTGGCTGTACAGCAGGCAGGTATAATAAAGTACTAAGTAAACAATTATATCACATATAGGAAACAGTATATCCATGAAAGACACTCTCACTTCAGATATGGAATAAGAGAAATACAAACTTCATAGCTCAGTCTTAAATCACATTCAGCCACATGTAAAAGAAACACAACATCTCTAACACATGACTACACAGTTCCTATTCTATTCATTATATAGTTGACAATGTAATGTGTGATATTCAAAGGGAATGTGGAGAATCTGGACACTGTCCAGCCTCAACCATGCTTCCCAAGATATGACAGAATAGGTAACACCCTTCTATTCAACCAACAGTCCCTAACAACATTTTTATGCCATGGGGCGCTGTGCTTAAATAACCTCTCACTCTGAAAGATTTAGAAGCTTTTGCATCTTCTGTGAAACAGATTGGATGACTACTTATCTCTTCAGATCTTCAGCAGGTCCTACATGATGCTGTCCTTAAAAGTAAGCACTGACCTTTTCTTTTCCTGGAAGTGATCCCACACCCCACAGCTGTGTTGCCCTTTGGAGTTCAAGAATGGCAGGATGCCATTATCACATGCCCCCCAAATCTCAGCCCAGGAACAGCCTGGAAGACTGGGGCCATACTGCTGTAATTTCATTCCTGAAACCTAGGGGAAAAAGAGATACAAATACACCCATTACAGGTTCCTTACCAGAATTATGTGCCTCCAGCTGAGAGGCAGAGTTCACTGTCACTTTGCAAGTTGGACAGTACAGATGTTGCTTGTTTTTCTTCCCCTCCTTCTCCATTTCTGGTGCTGAGCTGGTGGTCTGGCTTGATTCAGCGGCTGGAGTCTCAGCTCCAGGGGCTGCAGATGATGACGCCAGACTTGCAGTGTCTGGAGCACCTTCTGAGGGCTCTGAAGCTGGTGGGGAAACTAGGGGCAGAATGCCACTAGCTAGCTTGGCAGATGACTCCTCTGATGGGGACATCATCATGAGGCTGCAGTTGTCTGCTGTTGGCTGGTTCAAGCTGAGTAGGCCGTTGGGTTGTGCTAACAAAAGAAGAGAACACTTACTTTCTTTTGAGGAACCTTTCTCCATCTGCAAGTCACTAAAGTCTTACAATATTATAGACGCACTTAATGAGATTATTTTTGCATTATATTGGGGTGGGAACAGTTAACTGCACACATGAAGTGGCAGTTGATGGCTCCCATGCCATCAATCCACTCTGGTTGTAGTCTGAATTTTAAAGTAGCTAGCCAAAGTGCTGAACCTAGTTAGTGGAGAGGGTTTATTAGTACCCTGAATAGTTCCTTTAAAATTCAGGCTAAAATTCGAAGTAGATTCATTGTCCCATTGACATGCAAGCAACTAAATTCCACAGCCTGTACTGACCCTCCTTGTGCAGGTGTTGTCCACACTGCAAATCTTACTTATTTGCTAGTAAGCAGAGCTTCATCTCCTCCAGACTCCCCTGATGCTATTTTTTAGAGTAGGGGTGGGCAACTGCATAGGAGTCAGAAGCCATTTTCCTCCAGGTCATCCCTCTTCTCTGAGCAAACCCAAATACTTGTTTTTCCTTTCAGTCTTTCTCAAAATGGCAGCTAGAGGTGACATTGCATCACTTCCTATCACCATTTTGAGAGGGTCTATAGAAGAAAATGAAGATGCCAGCCACAGATGCTGGCGAAACGTCAGGAAGAAACCTTTCTGGAACATGGCCACATAGTCCGAAAAACCCACAAAAACTATGTATTATTTTTATTGATGCATTTTATATGTATTTTATTATTGATGTATGGGTTTTAATGGGCTGTAATCCCGCCTCGATCCATCTGGGAGAGGCGGGAAAATATATTATTATTATTATTATTATTATTATTATTATTACAATCAACAGATCACATACTATAAACAAATTTTCAGAAATACTATTAAAAAATCATTTCCATCACTTCCAGTAGATCACATGATACCCTGCTTACCTAACTTAATGAATTCCCACTAAATTATAGTTACTTGTATAACCTGTTATAAAATATGAGAAACATGCATTTTTCAAATGCAACTAGAACATATAAAAGTCTTGGGGCACCTTAAAAGTTTTCATTGTGCATAAGCCTTTGTGGATTGCAGGCCAATTCATAATCTGCATGGAGTGCTGGGATGAGAATCTTCCCAATACAGAAAGAGGGAAGAATACCAGGCCTCATTCCCACTTACCTCTTGATTCACTTCCTGCACCGATTCCTGAAACCAGTTCAGCAAACAGTGTGGTTCCCACTATGTTTGCGCCGGTTTCAAGAATTGGTGCAGGAGGTGACAGCCGCGGCTTCCCTGCCATGTCTCCCTCCGTCCTTCCTGGTTATACCAGGGGTGGAGGAGAGGTCGAGGTGGAAGGAGAGGCAGGTCGGAGGCTGGAAGACTGAGGATGGAGCAGGAAGGTATGGTTGGGAAAGCCACTGCCAGTGGGAACCAAGGCAGATTTGTATCTGATTCGATTCTGCTTGGTTCCCACTTGGGCTGAATCAATTTATTTCCAAATAAATCGATTCAGACCAAAAAACACCCAATTTTACCAGCGTCTTTTTGACATGGATTAAATGAGTTAAAAACCATGCCCCCCCCCCTTTTCCAAATCACTTCAGGGACTTGAATTAAGTAGGAACCATCATGGTTTACACTAGATTGAGATCCAGTTTAAAACACTGTAAAAACAACCCCTCAGATTGTGATGTACTTAATATCTAGTCTGTGCAACAACTGAACCAAAGTAATCCACCAATGGTTCTCCTACAGTCCCTTGAAAAAGCATTAAGATGAACTCTATCCAGCTTTCAAGTGAAGAGAGTTTCCAAAATTCAATGTGGCTCTTTCCTTCCCCCAAAACACTTTGAAATGTTTTTTCACAAACCAGATGCCAAAGTTTTGCTACCACTGACCTCCATTGCTGCTGCTGGTGTCTCCACTGAGATCTAGTGCGGTGTTAAAGTCAGCTGGTTTTTCTTGGCTGCTGTTACTGTCAGCTGTTTTGTGCTTATTTTTCGCTGCTTCAATGGCTTTGAGTCTGCGGGCATGCTTGTGGCCTCTGTAATGTGCCTCAGCTTGATTCTGAGAACAAACAAACAAACAGAAAACAAAACCATGGTTGAGAAATGGAGAGTTGAATGTTTGAAGAAAAAGTTCTACTAAGGCCATTTTGCATTATGGAAGGCCAAAGAAAGACAATAACACAAGAATAATTTCTAGGGGGTCATTCACACTCACATTTTTGTACTGAGGAAATCTGGGGAGATTTGATGATGTAATACCAAATCAAAGTTCCAACTATGTTTACTATGATCAGATCTCTGTGGCACAGTAATCCTATTGATGTTCACATTACTGTAGTATCGATTTAAAACAGAGCCTTCATTCTGAACGCATTCAATTGTTCTCGTGTTTTTAAAAAAATGTCAGTCAAATGACGCACATCTTCATCATACCGCTCATCTCAGTATTTAAAGGTACTTCCATACTGATAGAGAATGGCTGCAAAGGTGTGAATAAGCTGTCATTTTTTTTAAAAAAGTTCATCACGTTCCCAAGAGAACCCTCTCCCTGGCTTTTGTGAGCTCTGGGTCTCAGCCATTGGTGCAGATAAGGGGACTAAATCACCAGCAGAAGAGGAAAAAAGCCAGGCAGCTCTTTAAAGGAACCACTTTCCGAAATGTGGGAAGTTTGAATCCACTGCATTTATGGAGCCAGCAAGTGAGTGCCAAGACAGAAAAACAATGGCGCTTTGCCAGAAAGGCAAGACCAGTGGGATG
>NC_056527.1:85269916-85344635 GCF_019175285.1 Sceloporus undulatus | reverse complement strand
TGTATATTCCACCCCTCTGCACATTACTTGTCCTTCTTGAATGCTCCAAATGGAATCAACAGTGCAATGACATTTGAGGCTCTTTAAAAAAGATCAGTTCTTTCTAAAAGACTTGGTAAAGCCCCGGATTCAAAAGTACCAGGTTAAGTGATTTTTTGCCAGCCTCCCCCCCAAACTGCACCGTCTGCACTCTGTGTAAATCATCATCATCATCATCATCATCATCATCATCATCATCATCATCATCATCATCATCATCCTTATTTATTTATACCCCGCTCTTCAGCCAAGGCTATCAGAGCGGCTTTAATGTATATAATGTAAAATATAAACGACCCAGAAATAACCCAGTTTCCACACCGGATTATTTTGTAGTGTGAATGAGCCCTAGGCTTACCTGGTAACTTCCATGCTAGTGAAGCAATGACTGTCAAGGTTTCAGTTTGGAAATGTCCAAGATATGGGCCTATTTTTGGGACAGGTTTCCAATTGCTCATTTCTAGCTTATTTCTAGTTGAGAATAATACCTGGAGTAGATTAACACAGAAGTTCCCTGCCACCTTTCTAGCTGGCAAAATAGAAGAGCAGTTGATTTCCCTGATGTTGAAGATAGTTCTCTGCTATCTTGCTATTCATCCACCCTGGTTCCTCTGAGATGTTGGAGAGCACACACCACACAAATGAAGGGATTCATACCCACCAACCCACATCTCTCATGTGCAGCCTCATCCCACTCCAGTTTTGACTTGTTGCCACTGAAAAAGGCCACAGAGACAGGAGTGGCCAGTGGTAGATGGGACAAAACCTGATGGTCTACAAAAGAAAATTGGGAGCAATCTAATCTTGGGCGTTATCCTTTTATCGTCCTGGCTCATTCACTAAATTTTACAGGGAGTTCAGTCAACGCAGCCTTCCACCTGCAACCTTCCTATTGTTTTTCCAATGCTGCTTCGGACCTAAATCCCACTGTTAGAGACACCGTTGAAACCATGGGATTTATCTATGTGTTGACTCACCATTCAACTGTGGAGCTACTCTATTTGGAATTAACCAACAGGATTCAGGCATCTGTCTTTTTTCTTAACCATGAAAAATCCATGAACGAGAAAATAAAAGAAAAACCATGAAGTGACTTTTTCTGACTGATAGTCCAGGGAGCCCTCTATTTACACCTTCACTTAAACCTGTTTTTTAAAAGAGCATGGGGATAACATATAGGGTTTGGAATTTCCCCCAGAAACTGAACAACCAATTCCTCTGATAAACAAAGTGCTGGAACATGGATGGTGGGGGAGGGCAGTGCCTTTATGCCTTCTGTCCCATTTTGTGCATGACGGAGAATTGCTTTCCCCCAAACATTATGCAAATTAAGATGAACCTCTGCCTAACACACTCATTTTAATTCAGAATGGATTTAAGTTACCATGAATTTGCCGCAGAGCCGTTCATTCTGGTGACAATGGGGAGAATTGTCTCTGACTGTTAAGTACACAAGCATATTTGTGATGGTGGTGGGGAGGCACTCTGTAATCTTTTGTACTCTTCCTTTTTTTTAAAAAAATTATCAGCATCAAACAGGCAGGGGACATTAACAAGCACTTCATTTATTCATCCTCCTCACGGAAAGGATAACAGGGAAGGATAAAGGAAAATGTGCACTACCACTACAACTACACACACACATCCACACACACATATCTGCCTGCAAATGTACATTGCATGTTAGCCATGCATCCCAGGAAGTGACAATAGTTGACAGTTGCATCCTTCTTCTCCACTCCTGCTGTGAATACATTTAGCTATATTATTTTATTTTGTACAACGAAGTTGTCCGTTGCAGATATCCTTTTGGAAGCTGTCCATTTTTTATATTCTTGTGCCCGAAAGCTCCTTTTGAAACAAGCCATGGGTTGCATTTAATCAGGGGCAGCGTGTGTCTTATCTCCCTTTTGCCAGGCAATGAACAATGCCAGGAATTGAAATATATGGGTGCATAGCAAAATGGGAGGCTTGCAGAGAAAAAGGAGAGGTGGAGGCAGAAACGTTGGAGAAAAAGAAAACTGAAAAGACAGATTGGTTTGCTAAGTGGCCACCACATAACATACAGCATCACACTGAAGGTCACCCAGCTCAATTGTCAGGCTGAGGTCCTGTGATGTCCAGGACAAAAAAATAAATACAGAAGAAGTAATAGGTGATTGGCTGCTCAGCACAAGCAGTTCCCTTTGTGGACAAAACCTTGGGATGGATGAACAAATTGTCCCTTAATAAAACAAACATACAAACATTTGCTCACTATTCCAGTGGAAGGAACCTGAAAGACCTATTTGTGTGAGAAAGGGAATTGAAATTTGCTCATCTGGGATAAGAGCTTCAAGTGCTGGGTTTTTAAAAGCCTGGATATGAATCCCCTGAATATTTATCTATATTTTATGGTGCTGAATTAGGATTGTCACCCCTCTCTTTTTTTACCTGACGCATTCCTCATCTTTTAGCAGCTACATGGTAGGCAAGTATAAGGAACAGCATGGTAGGCAGGTTCTTGTACTAGGAACAGCTTCTATGGATTAAATTTAGCTAATGCAGATGGTTGAGAATCGTGTTTTGTTTGTTTTTGACAGAAACTTACCCAGATCAGCATTTTTTTTAAAAAATTGACTATCAGACCCATTCATTCCCACTCAGGACAGGGAGTATGTCTGAAAAAGAAGGTTTCATGGGACAAAAGAGTGTTAATTTGTGGTGGAATCTCTTGGCTCTCATGTCACTGGGAGACTGGATCTGCTTTAGGTTCTAGTCTGAACTTTAAAGGAGTGACGAAGGTTGCTAGACCTATTTGAGGGATACATTTTAGCCACTTTAATACTTATTTAAGTCACTTTATTACCATGTAGAAAGATCTGTTTGGATATTGTATATGTATAGTCTACTATCAGTTTATATTTTAACCTGTTACTGTTATACTGATACGCTGGTTTTGTGTGGTTTTGTTTTTATACTAGTCAAAGACTGAATAAATTTTATTACTTACTTATTTAAGGTTTAGACTGCAACCTGCAGTAGATTTACCACTATATCAATATGGAAGCTACCAGCTACTACTAGAACTTGGAAAAGTTACTTCTTTGGAATACAGCTCCCAAAATCTGGGCGCTTGTAGTGCAACAAAGCAGGTTCCCCAGACTTCAGCATTACTTCACCTATTCTGACTTACTGGTATAATGTATTTCCTTATCTAGACTCTCCTTGAAATTTCTTTCACTGGCCAAAACCAAGTAATGATGATGACACACAGAGTGAATGGAGATGGGTTAATAATATGAAACAGAAAGGCTTGGTTCCTTTAATACTTGAAAGCTGGCTACTTACATTAATACTTGTAAACAGAACAGAACAGCCCTTCCTTGCTTCTCTTTGCAGCTTCATGAACATCAACCGCATTCCCTCCCTCTCAATCTTTTCTGAAAGCCAAAAATGTATGTTGTAGAGGGGACAACAGATGCCACAGCAGGCAATCCCACACACTCTGATGGCTGATGGCTTTCACTACAGTGGGGTGGTAAATTCACTCTGGATACCAGTGTGGTATAATGATTTGAGTGTTGGTTTAGGACTCTGAGGGACCTGGGACAGGGTTCAAATCCCCACATGAACATGGAAAGACTGGGAGACCTTGGGCAACTCACACTCTCTCAGCCTTAGAGGAAGGAAAAGGCAAACCACCTCTAAACAAATTCTGCCCAAGGAAACTCCATGATAGGTTCACCTTAGGGTTGCCATAAATTTGAAACAACTTGAAGGCACACAACAACAACCTAGTCTGATGTTTACAGAAAATATCCAAGGTACTGACCCCATTGCTGATCTTTGTCAACTTATGACTATTTTAACAAGTGTTGATTTTGTAATGTGTTGGGGGGGGGGATTGTGCCAATATGAATGGAATTTTTTTATTGAGATACTGGTCTCCTAATGAAACACTAATATCCTATTTGCAATGCTTTTTCATCTCCCCACCCTTCCACCAGCAGGGATCAGGGTGGACAATTTTCACCCCTGTTGATGGAGATATTGACTTGGGAATAAGCTTTTAGGGACATATCATAAACCAGAAGGAGCATCCAATCCAACCCCCTGCCATGAGAAAAAGTGATAATGCTGGGGAAAGTTGAAGGTAGTAGGAAGGCATTACAGATGGATTTATTTAAGCATGGAAGCCAAGGCCCTGAGCTTGCAAGACATGGGTCGGCTATTGATGTTGGAGGCCTCTCATTCATAGCATAAGTCAAAGCAAACAACAACAATACAAACAAAGTTTTAGGGCCCACATCTCAATGGTAGGTGAGGTTAAAGAGAGTGGTAGATGAAGCCAGAACTGTACTTTGAATTTTCTCTCCTTGTGATGCTGCCTTTCCCTTTTGTATAACCCCCCCCCCCTTTCTTCTCTCTGTGTGTATTTTGCTACTCAAGACAACAAGCTGCTGGGAGAGACCAAGTGAGACTGTTTTTGCTAGTGGTCTGAGCCAATGTCTTTCAGAGGCCTTTTGATAACTAAGGGTTGCAGGCTACCCACCTCTATCTAGAAACTTTCTCCTTCCCCCTCTTCTAGACCAGAAGTGGGCAACTACAGTAGGCCTAGGGAAATAATAGAAAACTGCCCTAGTTTTGATATCCATTATCTTTTTAGACTTAAAACTATGTTTGGTCCAAAATAAAGAGATGTTTTATATGTATAAAATACCATTAAGCCTTTTAAGAAAGAAACCATCTGGTTTACTTAACATGTTGATGAAATAATCCAGATAATTCTCTCAAGTGACAAGGAACGTAGGTGTATTCAATTATTGTTCCTTTCTGTCTAAAAGTGTGGCAGCATATTAATTTTGTATTAGAAAAATCTTTGACATTTGTTGAAGCATTTGATCTTTTAAATTAGATTCTTGTGACACTGAATTTAAGTGAGGCCAAAGTTGTTGGATCCTGAGTACCGTACTTTTATTGTTGCAAGAAGACATACTTAAATAGGAAAGATATACTTCCCCAAGCTAACATTCCATGATCTGAAGATCTTTTTGATTTAGGTATACATGAGCATGTATTTTATTAGCACCAGCTTCAATGTATTAGAAATATGGTCTGCTTATATCAATACATATGCTTAGTCCTTGTTTATATCCTATGGTTTTCCTTTCCACCATTTTTGTTTTAGTTTTTTCCTCACCTCATTCTTTTCTGTTCCTTTTATTTGTTATCTTGCAGTTGCATCTCCATATCCATGGATTCAACCATCTATGGCTTGAAAATATTCCAAAAGAATATACATTCAGAAAGCAAACCTTGATTTTGCCATTTTACATAAGGGACACCATTTCACTATGGCTTTATATTTAATAAGACGTGAGCATACATGGGGGAATGGGTCCTGGAACCAAACTTTAATGGATACCAAGGGCCCACTGTACTTTTAAAATCATTAAAAAAAATCCCCAGCATTTTCAGAGAATGACAAATAATTCAAAGGGATGGCGCAACCTACAGTACTTAGGAAGTGAATTCTGCTTCTGAAAGTTTCTAGGTGTCCTTTTACATGACACAGGTATAGCACTATGATCCCACTTTAGTTGCCATAGCTACCATCAATGGAATCCTGGGATTTATAGAGGCATCAGCACCCTCTCTGGCTGAGAATACTAAGTACTCCTCCATAAACTTCATATCCCAGGATCCAACTGGTATAGCCAGGATGGAACCATAGCAGTTAAAATGGAACCATAATGCTATAATTGGGTAGTGTAAAATGGCCCTATGAGATGCAATTGACCTTTTTTTTTACTCAGAAAAAAGTGGTCTGGAAGAGTTGGTGAGGTATTGTGGCGGTGCATGCAGCCTCAAGGCTGCAGTTTTCCAGTCTTGCAATAGACATTTGTTTTCTTTGCATTTGCCCACCCATCTGTCTGCCCTACTCCCATCCCTGCATAGCAATGGCTTACCGCAGAGTTGAATCTTAGGTGACAAATATTACAAGAGATGAACTGTTTCTTCTTGAGTGGGTTGGGAACACCAAAGGTATGGTTGATCACTGCTTTCTGAACTGGATCCATCTGGAAAGGAGGCAGACTTCATTAGGTGGTGCTTCAGAAATTCAGGATACTAAAACCATGGATTTCAAACAGTTTCACATGTGTATATATGCCCACAAAATCCCTGGACATTGCAGAGGATGCTGTACTGGAACCAGACTGCAGCCATTCTCACATAAAGGACTAGGATATAAATTCAACTGCAAATTCCAGCTACAGGAAAACCCCAAAATTAATTGCAGAATGATAAGCTGACATTTATGGAAATACTATTCATTCAATAGATTTATTCATGTTGGGACTAGCAACTGGATTTAGGCCTGTGTGTCTACAGGAGGCAATAGTTGTAGAGGTAGACATAGATGGACAAAAATGTTCCATCTATAAGTATAGATGGAACATTTCTGCAAATTTAGAAGCTGGGAGAAATGAGGGATCAAGGTTTTGGGGGGAACAAATGGACATTTTTTGAAAAATAGAAAAATGTTGGAGTACCATGCTTTACAGATTGAAAGTCACTTTGTTTCTTCAGGACCACAATTTTGTTTGGCATAAAGCTATTGTGTTTGGTATATAAAAGTACACTTTATTCAGGGAGTAATTACAAATTACAAAAGGAGCCACAAGGTCCTGATCTAAAAGGAACCGCTTTAATTTTAAGTTTATTAGGAGTAAGAAAAAAAAGGACAAAAACAGATGAAACAGAATAGAGGATGTTATTTTGTCTCTTCTTCATAGCAGACATCATTCACTCATTCCCTTTAATATAACTTTTCTTCTTATAAGAAAAGAAAACTAAGATCAGGAATTGCAATGATCAGATACTGTACATAAAAAATTTATAAGTTACATAGTTCTTATAAATAATTTTATAAATAATTTTTATAAATAATTTATGAACACCTCAGCTTAAACATTTTGTTCATCATTCTAAAACAGCTCATAATTTAATTTTTATTTTTCAATTTCATTTCCAGAAAAAAAAAGTTTACAAAAAGACAACTGGATTCCCCTCAGCTTCTTTGTTTCCTTTCCAACAGATCTCTTCACATCTCTATAGCTATGGTTTTTGTTCTGCCTAATCTGTTTCCCCCTTACCTGAACTGATATTTTCCTGAGGACATCACTTCCTTCTTCAATCTGAATTGTATGTCTAACAGGCATATAGCATCCCAACTAATCTTACCTCTTGGTCTCCAGATGCATTTTCTACAGTAAACGCCTCCCCAGTGACTTAAGATCATCTTTGCTGCTTGCTCCAAGCACTAGCTTCCACACATATTGTGGGGAAATGTTTCTAATAGTTTCCTTAGGGTGCTGCTCAGACTTGCCAAGATATTCTATTGACCAATATGTAATAAAAATCTAACCTAGAACACTCCAAGTCACATGCATTGCAGGAGAAATAGATGATGGTTGGGCAAACTGTCTTTTATAGGAGCTCGTCAGACACTATTATTGCACTTCTAATTGATGAACCAACAACAAAACCCTGAAGAACCACATAATAATATGAAAACCCATGGTGATGAAGAATGCACATTTATTAAATGCTGGAAAAGAAAGCATGGACATTCAATACCTCCACGGCTTTCTCATAACTTAAGAGCAGGGGGAAATAAGAGGAAAAACCAGGTCTTAAATAATGAGGCAATTCAGTTTAGAAAATCCTGCCACAAACAGGGTAGAATTTACACCCAAAACTGCATTTTCTCCAGTTCTCGGTTTTATTTTGTTTTCTTGGTCTTTGTTCTTAGGAGAGATTTTAAAATCCACAATAATTTCAAACAAAATGGCTGCACTATGTAATGTGGAAAAAGATTAGAGCAAGGAGCAAAAAGGGGCTGGGGGTGGAGAAAGACTAATATAAAAATGTGTGTTTGAGCACAACCACAATCTATAATACAAGCATTGTTCTCTTAGCCCTGTGGCTCTGGAAGATTATCTTATCCGAGGCTGGCTGTCAGGAAGAAGGGAGAGAGAGACTGAGGTTTGAAGACGATCGTATTTCTCAGCAAAGCTATTTAGTTGTCCAGACAGGTGCATCGGTCTAGCAAGCAAAGCCTGCAGACAAGGGAATCATTATCTGGACCCTTAAACTCTATCCCCATAGGGAGTGGTATTGACAACAGAGAGTGATTAATGAAGTGGTGCCTTCCAATGTTTGTGATGAAATTTTTACTCACTCATCTGGAATAAAAATGAAGAGATGCATGCAAGAGAGTCAGGCAGGCAGAACGGTGATGACGGCGGTGGCGATGGCTTTGAGTGATGAAAGAAACCTTCTATACCACCCTTGATGA
Organism: Sceloporus undulatus; assembly: GCF_019175285.1. Lineage (NCBI taxonomy): Eukaryota > Metazoa > Chordata > Lepidosauria > Squamata > Phrynosomatidae > Sceloporus > Sceloporus undulatus. The sequence continues at coordinate 85,336,252 of NC_056527.1, read as the reverse complement.
CACGTTTGTGTACTTGGTCCAGGGATGTAGTACATGGAAGCAGGCCAAGAATTCTCATTACAGAATTAAAAGGGGTGGGTGAGATTGAGCCTGAAGGTATCTATGCATGGATTTTCTCTCTATCGCTGGGCTAACAAGAACAATACAGTATCTATTATTTAATAAAATAGCACCTTCTTCCTAAAATATCCAGTCACAGGGATAATCAATTGGTACAATAGTGATGTTGAAAAATCCACCAGTTACATCCCTTCAAATGTCTGTGAGTAGAGGAATATCTTTCTATTTTACATCCTGCTCTGAAAGCCGGGAAAGTTATGTGAAGTCGAAGGCTTTCATGGCCGTCATCCACAGTTTTTTGTGGGTTTTTTCAGGCTATGTGGCCATGTTCAAGGAGAGTTTATTCCTGACGTTTCACCAGCACACCGAAACATCAGGAATAAACTCTTCTAGAACATGGCTGCATAGCCCAAAAAACCCACAAAAAACTATGGAGAAAGTTACTTTTTGGACTACGACTGAATACACCAGGTAGAAAGGCCACTGGGAGAAGCTTTTTGTTGTTGTTAACTGCCCTTTGAGTCAACCTTGACTCATGGTGACACACAGATGAACCATTTTCAAGACTATTTATTTTCAGTCTCTCTGCTCATGTCCCACAGGTTCTGGTCCACTGCCTCACTGACTGAGTCCATCCATCTGGTATATGGTCTTTTAAATTCTATTTATAAGATTTATATCCTGCCTTTCTCCCAAAATGGGATTCTTCCTCTCTTTCTCCTGCCTTCTAACTTTGCTAGCATCAATGTCTTTTCTAATGATTCATGCCTTCTCATGATATGGATAAAGTACTACAGCTTCAATTTGGTTATCTTGGGAGAGTTTGGGCTTGATCTTTTCTAGAACCCATTTATTTATCTTCTTGGCTGTTCACTCTTCTCCAGCACCATATCTCAAATGAATTGATTTTCTTTCTATTGGCTTTCATCACTGTCCAGCTCTCACATCCATACATGTGCTCAGGAATACTATGACTTAGATGATCCTGACTTTAGTGTTCAGAGTTATATCTTTGCACGTTAGAATCTTGTCCAGTTCTTTCATAGCTGCTCTTCCCAGTCCTAGTCTTCTTCCACTTTCTTGACTGCAGTCTCCATTCTGTTCAATACTTGATCCAAGATATGGAGACTCTGACTAATTCAATTTTCTTGCTGTCCAGTATGAATTCTTGTAGAACTTCCATGGTCATTATTTTTGTTTACTTAATATTCAGCATTAAGCCCACTGTGACACTTTCTTTAACCTCAATAACTGTTCCAGGTACAGTAATTGCTGTTCTCTGTTAATAATATTGTGTTGGTTTCATATCTTAATGTTGATGTTCCCTCCTCCGATCTTCACTCCTGTCTCTGAATCTAAGCATGCTTTTTGTACTATATTTTCTGTATACAGTTTGAATAAATAGGGTGATAGTATGTTGCCTTGCCTAATCCCTTTGCCGATTGGGAACCATTCTGTTTCTCTGTAGTCAGTTCTGATGACAGTCTCTTGTCTTGAGTACAGCTTACGCATTACAACTATCAAATGTAGTGGCACTCTCATTTCCTTCAGAATATTCCATAGTTTTCCATGCTCTATGCAGTCAAAGGCTTGGCTGTAATCAATAAAGCACATGCAGATTTTCTTTTAGAATTCCCTGGTGTGCTCCATTATCCACGGATAATTATCCAGAAGTTGTAGTTCACCCAAAAGTAACTTCCTCCAGTTCTGACCTTTCCCTTATCAGCTCCTACGGATTCTTCTTTCCAATAAAGAAGTAGCACACAATCAGAAAACAAAGACTGCTTTGCTGGGTGAAACCAAAGCTTGGCAATTTATTTTCACCAGCCGCCAAACGTGATATCCTTAAGAAGATGGTGATCTTTTTTTCCTGATTTTTTTTTGTTCACAGCAATTCCAAAGCATACCACTTCAAGAAGTGGAACTTGCATTTATATATTATGTCCAATAGGTACTGATATAAACTGTATCCTCCATGGATGTTTTTAATCCTTTTAAAAAGGAGAACTATTTGATGATACATCTGTGAGCAAGGCTTGTCCTGTGTGCATAAGGCTAACACCATATGCATGTTGACTCAGAAATAGGTTTTGCTGCATTCTGTGGTGCATACTCTTGAGTCTATGTGCACAAGTTTTGAATAATGCCTTCACATCTGAGCTGCTAAATGTAATAATTCTCACGACCAGGACAACAAGTGGCTATCACGAACATGTTTATTTGAATATGAACACCATCATTTTGTTATGTTTTATACTATTTGCAAAATGTTATCAATCATCTTTCCACTTAATAAGTTGTAGAGTTTTCCTCATTTTAAATGCAATCAGTATTAATAGCCCAAACCAGTACAATAGTACAGTATTTCCCTGAAGTCCGCTCACAAACATACCCTCAGCTGTTTTGCCACTGTGTCTCTAATTTTTCTACTCTGGACATTTCTCTTAATTTCGAATGAAAAGAAAGTGGGGCCAGAACGCATTCACGTGAATTCGCTAGTTCAGAGAATTTACGTGAATTCAAATTGCATTAGAACTGACTTCCCATTGCCTGAAAATAGCATGCTATTGCCCGAATTTGCATGTGGTAGTCTATCACGCAATAACGTGAAACCTTATGATTGCATTTGGACTGACATCCCATTGCCCAAATTTGCATGTGGTAGTCTATCACGCAATAATGTGAAACCCCATGATTGCATTCGGATTGCCATTGGATTATACTTCCAATTTCCCTTGTCTGATAAACTCCTCTGCCACTGAATTTTAGCAGATTTGTGGCATGCCAGCAACTCTTTCCGTTTTAAAACAAGATTCAAGGGGGTATCTTTGTTTAGTTGGTGCTTCTAAAAGTATATGCTTCATGCGCTCCTTATTTTAAAAAGGAAAGTGCAGAGTTTTGTTTTGATTGCTACTCCACTGCTGATTTGGCTCTGAAATTCAACAACGCGGCAGCAAAATTGATGGTGGCAGTGTATGCGTGTAAGAGCTATACAAGGCTTTAAAAATCAGCAGGGGCTACATGCAGCCTGTAGGTCACACATTGTCCCCCACAATAAAACAATAAAAAATGGCAAAATGAAGCAACAATCATTCTGACAATTCAGCTTAAAAGCACGCAGCGTATAAGGAAGAGTCTTAACTTGAACTATAATTATGTTGACTTGCTAGATAGTGCTATACATAGCAGGCCTTATACAAGGTAGCCTAGAATGATAACACATTTAATAATGGAGCAAGGCCTCGCTAACAATCTCACATGGGCTTTATGTGAAGAAGTACCTTTTCCTGTCCCTTCTGCCAATTTAAGAGATATCGAGTCCTAACAACAGGGAACAAGACATCCCACTTGAGGCCAATCAGACCTAATGAGTGTGCCAATGGGACATGAGGTGCTGGGCAACAGAGTTGTTCATAACGTGTTCTAAAGCTGCCCAAATTCTGCCCTTGAATCACATCTTCTGTTCTGGCACCTTATCCATGAAACCATGCTGGCTCTCCAGATTGTCCACCCATGGATATAAATGCAAGCACCTTCATCAGCTAGCTTTCTGTCCCCTCTAGAGAACAAACTGTTCAGCTACTATATCCTGAACACTGCCAACACACTAATGTTGCTTAACTCTAATACTTTCATTTTTTAAAAAATATGCAAGCAGCCAGCTCTACTCTCCCTTCCTTCCTATATATACAAAATCCCAACCCAAGAAGGGAAATCTTAGTGAACGCTCTTCTCATTCAGTTCAAAAATGGGAAAAAACATCCCTAAAAATCTTGTTGTAAGAAACCTGACTGACTGCAATTGTGTCTTCCATCCCTAAAATGTTACCTACCTACCACTTTCTTCTGTTCTTCATATCCTTTTCCAGAGAGGTTGCTAGAAAGATCCTCCTTCTTCCCAGTTCAGGGAGAGAACTCTCAGAAAACCTAAGAGCATATTTTAAGAGCAGTGTTTTCCAGGAGTAAGGGGAGAAAAATTTCCCTGCTTTATAACCAATTTGCGTTGTCTCAGATTACTTCTGTTTTATCCCTGGGATGTTCCCACTGATATATAAATAGAGGTTCTTGCACTGAACTTCCTGTCAAAGCTCTGGAGGTCAGAGATGGGAAAGCAAAGAGAGACACAGCAGCAGGGGCTCAAACTTTCTGCAAGTTGCTGGGAGATCTGTAAGGGATTTGCACATTTGAGAAGACTTCAGGGCAACTTCCACATATAGAAATGCTTGTTTGGATAGGAGTTTGTTTCCAGATAATCACTCTTCTAGCTATCTTGATCAGTTAGTTTTTTAGTGGGTGGGCGAGGAGGACTCCAAAGTGGGTAGCGTACCAAACTAAGGGTGACCAAATGAACATTGCCACCAATGCCATTTCCCTATTTTATTGCTGGCCAACAATTTTATATTTAAGAACTCTTGGGTGGGGTCCTTTTTGGATCAGATGATCTGCTGATTTCTAATTTGACAGCAAAAACTCTTATCAACATTGTTTCCCTTAAATCTTAGCCTTCCTTCTTGAGAAGTGAGTTCAGACATGGGTATCTGCCGTATCTCTTCAGCAGTGAAGACAGACAAATAATTCATCCATCTTTTCTGTGATCTCCTTATCTTCCTTTAGTGTGTCTTCAACTCCCTTTCTGCCCAATGGACCAACCCTTAACAGTACTTTTAAGTAAGTTTATTCTGAACTGTGTCTTGGAAACTTTACTTATCTCATAAAAGCAGAAAAGAAATGGTTCAGCCTTGTTCCCACTTATGGAGAATTCAGTGCCTGATTCAAATTGATGAACTGGTGCAAAAATAGTTCCTGGCTTCTCTGTGACCTCCTTCTCAGCTCTTCCTTGACCTTCTTCCGTTCCCTGCACCTGGGGAAGGCGGGAAGAAGGTTGCAGGAAGGCCGAAGAGAAGCCGGTGGCCCAGGCATGGAGAGGCAGGGAAGCCGGTGACAGTGAGATGGCCGGCGCCATTGCAGCTGCCCCCCTGTCACTGGTGGCAAAATTGAATCTGCCCTGCCTAGTTCCCACTTGGGCCAGGGCAGATTCGAATCTGCCTGTGGTTCCCACTGGGATGAATCGATTTATATGAGAATAAATTGATTCATCCCAAAAAAACACCCCTTGAACCCAGTGACTTTTTGCCACAGGTTAAATGGGTAAAAACCATGGCGCCCCTTTCCGAATCGCTTCAGCGAGTCAAATTAGGTGGTAACCATGGTGGTTTAAACCGGATCATTTCAAATCACGATCTGGTTTAAACCACAGTGGGAATGAGGCCATAGAGAGGTGGAAAGACAGACATGGGCGGGGTACAGACTGCCGCTTTGCAGCGGTCTGGCACCGCCGCCAGAAGGTCCGCGGGGGAGCCGGAGCCTTCAAACGGCCCGACTCCCGCGCGGACCGAAAAAAGAAGCTCCAAAATGGAGCTTCTTTTTGCGTCGCGTTTGCGACATAGCGAGGCGCCAGGGGCGCGCTCGCTACGTCAGCAGCGGCGCGACGCGTCTGGACGCTGTGCGTCCAATACGCAAAGATGGCGGCGCCCATGTAGAAAGGGCGCCGCCATCTTGTACGTATTGACTACGTATTAGGGTTAGGGGGGGTGCGGAAGCACCGCCCCTTCCTAACCCTAATACGTATTCAATACGTATTTTTTGGCGGTTTGTAACCCGCCATAAAGAGTAAAATTAAGACCTCAGTTTTGCAGGTTTCGGTTGAAGTGATCTAGCAAGGTCTGGCCCAACATGCTTTCATTTCAAGCACAGCACATTTAGAATATTTTATTTCTAAATAAATTTAAGGAAAGTCATTGTATGTAAAAAACATACTGTATTTAAGAACATAACAATAAATGTAGAGATATATTGCGTGCGCGCGCGCGCGCACACACACACACACACACACAGACGAACCTTCTGCAGAACCGATTCACCATCAAATTCCTGTTTAAATAAAAAAAGATTACATCAGCCAAGCCAAGCCTCTGTTGGAAGGTAGTTTTACAGACCAGAAGTAGCCACTGAGAAAGCCTTTGGGTCTGTGAGTGTGGATGGGCTGAGAGAAAGTCCTCTCCAAAGATCTCAGGAATATTCATATAGGGAAACATGGTCTTTCAGATAGTCTTTGTAATTTATTTATTTATTCATTTAATACTATTATTTATTCATTTAATAAAATTAGATCACACAATCTAATTTTCAATGCAAACCAAAATAACATAATTCAAATAATACATTCAAAAAGAAAAAGATTTAAAAAAACCAGAGAGAATTTCTAAGTTTGTGCAAATAATGTTCTTGCTGCTGCTATCATGTAACAAAGTAATTCATGTTTACTGTTCAGTTCTTTGTCCATTATGCCCAGCAAAACCATTTATGGTAATATTACAAAATTTACCTTTAAGAGTTTTTGAATTAACTTTTAAATCTTAGGACTTTATCATACTGGACAAAACCTGGGCAAAAACTAGATTTAAAAGTAGAAAAAAACCCACAAATGTTCAGACGACGTTTGCCCGAAAGAGAAATAATGGGAAAATAATGAAAGTAAAAAGGAGTAATTTTTGTTGACTTTCCGTTTGGGTTATTTTTGCATTATTTCTCTACACGGGATTTAAGCAATTTGCTTCTATGTGATAATAAGTTCATCTGATATGAAAAAGAGTTCTGGTTGGACTGGATGGCCCTTGTGGTCTCTTCCAACTCTACGATTCTATGAAAAGGAACCCTTCTTATCAGATAGATTGGACTTATGCTGTAAAGAACATTATAGGTCATAACTACAACTGGAAACAAACTGGTATCCAGTGAAATTGTTTGACTAAGCGAATTGTGTGTTCCTTGTAACTATTCCCAGTCAGCGTTCTGGCTGAAACATTTTGGACACATTGAAGTTTCAAACAGTTTCCAAAGGCAGCTCCATGTAGAGTCTATTGTAATATTAAAAAAGGATGTAATCAAAGTGTGTGACACCATAGCCATAGCTGACATCTCCAGGAACTGGTGTTTGGTGTTTTGGTGTTTCAGAAACCGATGCTCTGGAACAACACCAGTCAGACCTTGTACAAACAAAAAACAATGCTTGTATATGGTCTTTTACATTTAGCTACAAAAGTTACCTGGAATTTAGCATAACTAAAATGGAAAAGTATTATTTACAGCTGGCTCTTCGTATCCATGGATTTTGCATCCACAGATTCAACCATCCATAGCTTGAAAATGTTTTTTAAAAATCCAAAAAGCAAACCTTGATTCTGCCACTTTATAGAAGTGTCATCATTTTACCACCCCGTATTATATAATGTGATTTTAAAACAGCTTTTATATAATGGGATTTTAACATCACAGATGTTGATATCCATAGAGCCAAACCCCAGTGGATACCAAGGGCCCACTGTATTTACTGCCCTTCAGATCACTTAGTTCCTGTGGCAATGGACAACTGACAAAAACATTATTTAAAAAAAAAATAAAGTGATGAAATGGAAAAAGATCCTTATTTTAAAACAGGTTAATACAATTTCTTTAAAAATAGTTTTATAAAACAGACACGGTAAAAGAGCTATAGCCCCCACTTTATATAATAAATGAAGGCCATACAAAATAATACAGACAGAGCAATGGGCGCTGCATACAAGTGCATGGGTTTGAGAAGATCATCATGGGAATTCTTGAAAACTGACTAACTGATTGACTGATTGGATTTATATCACATCTCCCTTCCTAAAATAGCGTTCAAGATTTAAAAATATGTGTGTTTGTTCTCATGTTCTGTTTTGTTTTACAAAGCAAATTACTCAGAACTCTTGGGGGATTCATTCAGTTGTCTCAGTCTGGAACATGTTTTCTGCCCTGAGGCACAAGAAGCGGTAGCAATGATTCTTCAAGTGCCTGCTTTCCGTTCTCAGATTCTGCATGCCTCTACAAGAGAGTACTGCTCAAGGACATGATATTGGTACCTTAACTTCACGACAGGATTTCTAGTTGCCACGTACTATCACCTATCTTGTCCTTGAAACAGGTCAGGCAAAAGAGGAAGATAAAATGAATATTATTCAAATTTCCTCCTACACAGATTTTATAAACTGTGTGTGTATAGTTGCGCCTTCAAGTTGCATGTCGATTTTTGGTTACCCCATGAATTTCATAGGGTTTCTTAAGCAAGGATTAATCAGAGGTGGTTTTGCCAGTTTCTTTCTTTGAAATGTAGCCTACAGCATCTGGTATTTGTTGGCAGTCCCCCATCCAAGTTCTAACCATGGCTGACCGTGCTTAGCTTCCAAGATCAGAGAGGATCTGGTGTCTTTAAGGTATTATGTCCTCTTATTCCAGGGGTAGGCAAGGGGTGCTTCTGGGGGCCCAATGTAGCCCTTAGACCAGTGGTTCTCAAACATTTTCACCCAGGTCCCATTTACATCTATATGCACATGTCAGGGGACCCTCCCACTCGACATAGTATATGAATAAAAATATTTTGGTTTTTAGTGTGTGTATTTTCATTCACACATTTATGTATATTCATATTTTAATGTTTTATAAAGAAATAATATTGCTCAAATTAGAACATTTTTGTTTCAATAAATTCAATACCTAACTGAACACAATGTTTATACTTGGTTTGAGGCATGTGCCATAGGAAAGAGGAAAAGGAAAGGAAAGAGCTAACTTTGTTCCTTCCAAAGATAGAAACCCCACCAGCTGGTGGATTTTGCCTTTGGAAATTGCAAAAGGAAAAGAAAGGGTTTTAACTTTGCTCCTTCCAAAGCAGAGAAACCCTACCAGCAGATGGATTTTGCCTTTGGAAATAGTGGAAGGAAAGGAAAGGGTCATAACTTGGCTCCTTCCAAAACCAGAAACCCTACCAGCTGATGGGTTTTGCCTTTGGAATGAGCAAAAGGAAAGGAAAGGTTTTTAACATGGTTCCTTCTAAAACCTGAAACCCTACCAACTGATGGCTTTTGCCTTTGGAAAGAGCAAAAGGAAAGGAAAGGTTTTTAACATGGTTCCTTCTAAAACCTGAAACCCTACCAAATGATGGATTTTGCCTTTGGAAAGAGCAAAAGGAAAGGAAAGGGTTATAACTTGGCTCCTTCCAAAATCTGAAATCCAACCAGCTGATGGATTTTGCCTTTGGAATGAGCAAAAGAAAAGGAAAGGGTTTCAACTTTGCTCCTTCCAAGCATAAAAATGAGGGGTTTTCTCTTTGGAAAGAGCAAAAGGGGGCAGGAAAGAGTTAACTTTGCTTCTTCGAAAAGCTGAAATGCCACCAGCCCATGGATTTTGCCTTTGGAAAGAATAAAGAGGAAGGAAGAGGGGACAGTGAACTTTGTTCCAACGCCCTCTCAAACTGACATTGCACACACACAAGCCCCAGTCTCTCTACTACACCCTGATACTCATTTTCTTCTCTTGCTCTCCCACTCCTTGTCACATGGTCTGAAGCTGAAGGGATACTGAAAAAGTGTTCCAAGCACCTCTCCGGAGGGTCAGCGAATCAGTGCCTGAGGTCAGCAATGTCCCCTTGAGATACCGTCATGCCACCCTGGCATGAGAGTGTGACTTCCTCAAGGTCACCAGCAGATTTGCATGGCAGAGTGGGGATTCAAACTCTGGTCTCCAGAGTTGTAGTCCAATACTCACACCACAACACCACAGACGCCCTGTACCAATCTATCATTGCCTCCCAGCACCCCATTTTTTAAATAAATGGTGGGATTGTGGCGCACATTCTATCTGAAAACCATGGCAAAAAATCTCCCAAATGTGTGAAAATAGATTGCCATACCCAAAAGCACGCCAGAAACCAAAATACTTCCATTTTCCTCTGCTTGTTGTTGTTGTTATGTGCCTTTCAGTTGTTTCCTACTTATGCTGACCTTAAGGTGAACCTATCATAGGGTTTTCTTGGCAAGATTTGTTCAGAAGGGGTTTGTTATCGCTATCCTCTGAGGGTGAGAGAGTGTGACTAGCCCAAGGTCACTCAATGAGTTTTTATGACCAAGTGGGCAGTACTTCTCAAAACAGCAACAGGACGTAATGTGATATGCAGAGGGTACAGTCTGTAGGGGAATTCAGGGCAGGAATTCCTGCCCCAGGCCCTCACATAGTTGCCCACAGCTGTCCTAATAGCTGCCAGGAAAAGCAACTTTCCACATTGCAACCTCCATCCATCCTGTTTAAAATTCAGAAATACTTCTTTTTCAAAACGAGAAACAGATTTCCAGCCATGCTCATTATGGTTGGGGATGGCGTACTGGTTTGAGTGTTGGACTATGGCACTGAAGACCAGGGTTCAATTTCCTGCTTGGTCATGAAACCCAGTGGGTGATCTTGGGCAAAGCACACACTCTCAGCCTCAAAGGGGAGGCGGGCAATGGAACACCTCTGCTGAACTAATCTTGCCAAGGAAACCCTGTGGTAAGTCAGAAATCACTTGAAGGCACACAACAACAACATGTTTTGTCTATAAACAGAGACTAAACAGAGCTTGGTTAAGTTACTTTTTGGACTTTGTTGTTTGTTGTGTACCTTCAAGTCATTTCCAACTTTTGCCGACCTTAAGGCAAATCTATTGTGGGATTTTTTTTGGCCATATTTGTTCCGAAGAAGTTTGCCATTGCCTTCCCCTGAGGCTGAGAGTGTGTGTGACTCACCCAAAGTCACCCAGTCGGTTTCATGGCTGAACTGGGAATCGAGCCCTGGTCTCCAGAGTCGTAGTCCAACACTCAAACCACTATGCCACATTGGGTATCCCAAAATCCTCAGACAGCATAGTCAAAAGTATATTTTCCCATGCTCCAAGAGGAAGACTTTCTGAGTGCCCCACCACTGCTCTTTTATGGATGGCTTCATCATGTCAGTATGTTCATTCTTCTTTAAAGGAACTTCTTTGTTAGCTCTGGCAAGTTGAACCAGGAAACCACACATACCAAAGCTGGTAAATGGCATTGTTATTACCAAAGCATCCAGGAACAGAACAGAAATAATAATAATAATAATAATAATAATAATAATAATAATAATAATAATACAATGTTCAATATATTGGGAGGGCTCCAGGTTGGATAAGGTTGATATAGATCCACTCAGTAACTCCATATCAAAGCTAACTTTACTCAATAAAATGTATTCAGAAAACACAAAAAGAAGTCCTTCTTCACACAAATTATGGAATTTGATAGTACAAGATGTGATGTTTTGAAACTGGAGTAGACAACTTAGCAGAAGACAGAACAGGCCTATCTATGAGCTGGAATAGCTAATTTTTTGGACAACAGTTCCTAGACTCCATCATGTAGAATAACCTTTGGCTCTGCTGCTGCTGTAGATTCTGGGAACTATAGTCCAACAAAGGAAATTTTCTAAGTTCTACCTCTATTCATTTTTTATTAGCCATGACATCTAAATAAAAGCTCTGTATTTCTTTGCAGAGTGGAGACAGGAGACAAAAAAAAAGTGTGAGTAATTGTCTCCATGCCTTCTTTGTGGGCTTCTTGAAAGCATTTGGTGATCATCCTAGGAAACTGGATGCTGGACCAGATGGAAATGTCCAGCAGGGTTGCTTCCATTATGTCCATGTGAAAGGCACCTGAGAAAATGGGAGCCCAACTGTCTTTAGAGAACCCCTGTTTCATATTTTTAGTCTCTTTGGGGACTCAATATCCAGTTATTATTTTCACCATCCATAATGTAAGAAAAACTGAACATGAAAAAGAGGCAAAGCTCCTCCACCAGCTATTACAAGAAATCTACAGAAGAGAGAAGTTAATTAATGAATACACCTTTCTGGGAATTCACAGCTACCCTCCAACTACCTAAAGACCACCCAACGAGCTATATCTTCTCAAGTGACCATTTCCATGATACTGTCACAAACCTCCTCGACCTTCACGCCCCTTGTTAAGTGTAGTCGGAGAGCTTAAGCTTTCCATCTGTAATGAAAGAGGGCTGGTATAATTTGATGAGCATGAGCGGGTGTGTGTGATGGCATCCTGTGCTTGCAATATTTCTATAGATACCACACATAACTCCAGCTGTGAGCATGTGCGTTCTAGGTGACCTTGAAGTCAGCAGATCAACAGGGTAAATTACACAACAAGTGAACAAAAAAGGCCAGAAGAAAGCAGTAGCACACTGACTTCATGGGATAAGGCAATAGCTACACGTGGGGCTCTGACTTTAGGTGATAGTCCTAAGCAGCACTCTGTAAAAAAATCTCACCAGCTGGTTTTTCTGATTGAGTAATATGCATTATTGTTGTTGTGTGCCTTCAAGTTGTTTCAGACTCATGACAACCCTAATGCAAACTTATTATAAGGTTTTCTGGGGTTAAGACAGTGTGACTCATACCAGGTCACTCCGAGGGTTTCCATGGCTGAGCGGTGATTCGAACCATGGTCTCCTAGTCCTACGCTCAAACCATTACACCATGCTGGTTCTCAATATGCCTTCTAATTTCTGTTATTTCAATCAGGTCCAGAAAAGCTCTATACCCTCCAATATTTCACAGATGAAAACCAAGACATGTGTGGCCAAGCAACATCAAAATGTGGTCAAGATGGAAGATGTTATTAATGAAAATTAAAGATATAAGCTAAGAGAGGATATACCAGTTTGCTTTAGCCTGAGTCTACTGAGAGGAGAAAGATTCTGTCCTCTTCTTTCCTCTCTTGTCTTAAAGTTTTCTGAGTGCCAAGTACATTTGTAATCTGAACTCTGTTTGCAGCAGCTGAAGTAAGCTGAAGACAAAGGGAGAAAATGGGAGGAGGAGGAAATAGAAACTGGGACATTTTAAAAGCAGCATGAAAGATGAGGCAGCAGAGGAATCGTGGAGACTGTCCCTGCCAAATCAGGACAGTTGGAGCTTATGAAACTCACCGTGTTGAAGTTGGGGAAAAGGTTGAGTGGGGGTGTTCCATTGAGGCGGAAGGTCAGGAAATGCTTGATGTCCAATGGTGAATGTAGAGACCGCCCTGGGATCGGAAGTGATGTTAAGAGGGAGCTGTTGTGGCTGGCTGGGCCTAAGAAGAGAAGAGAGACGAGACATACTTCCAGTTAAAAGGGGGAAAAAACAACCTTTAAAAGAGAATGAGATTGACTGATGTTGAAACTCAAAGCAGCTGTTATTACAAAACAGTAGCCTGCAAAGAGAACTGCTAATTTGTTGTGTGGAGTAACTATGCCATGATATGTACTTAAAGCTGATCAGGTTGCTCACTTCATGTACTCATTCCCCAACCTGCCATTTTAAAAATATTGGCCAGAATCCTTTATTGTGGTTTAGGTTATGTAATTTTATATATACTTAGCGACATAGCAGAAGTGCTAAGAAAACCTGTTAGTGAACTGCAAAGATGCCAAACAGGACACTGGCAAGAGTGTCCCAATGCACAGAGGGCTCTACTGATGTGCACCAGCACTTTCTACCTGTTGTCCTGATGCACAATGGCAATGATGTGCATCAGGACCAATCTGCATCAGTCCTGTCATGCATTGGTCCTAATGCATGTCTGTCACATTGCCAGTTTCCCTATGTAGTAACATAACAACAGTCTCTTACTGGATATAGACATTACAGAACTGCCCAGTTCTAATTCCCATAAATCTAAGTCCACTTATGAAGATGGAAGCTTGCAACAGGATGCTGGCCAAGGTTCTTAGTTATTTATAATTTTTTGCTGTATATTTATCTGGCCATAAAGTGAGGAAGTACAGATGTTTCAGTAAATGAATGTGGGTGTATGTGTACGTATGCGTTTAAAACTGCATGATTCACTTCAGTGCAAAGATCTAACAAAATTACCCACTCCAACAAATTGGATAATTCAATCACTCCAAAGCCAGGGATGCAGTAGAGTTAGCTGAAGGAGCCCCCCTCCCCCCCAATTGCATCCCTCCATGTTTCCACTCTGGGTTTACCTCCTTCCAGTCATGAGAAATACCCAAATGAATGATTTACACTGACATAAAAGGCAGAAGCAACAGAGGAAGGTTTAAGTGTGTTCCCTCCAAGGTTATACAGTCTATAGGTAAATCTTTTCAGTTGTGACAGTGAAGTGTGTCTCTAATTTCAAATCAGAAAAAAAGACTACTACTAGATTTGGGAAATGTTGTCTTAAAGACTCATACATCTTCCACAGAAATTCACTTGGCTTTAATCTTGGCCACTGACCAAGTAGCAGCTTGACCATTATAAGCCCAATTGGTCTAACCATGCTGAAATTGGTCACATCCATTGCCATGTTCCACAGAAAACACCAGATGAATGCCACATACTGGGACAGAAAACAAATTACAAATTCAATAGAAACAGGAAACCAATAAATGAAGAAATGTTTTAGCTATCCTCGATGGATATATGCACAAACCATTTATACCACACACCCAGTGGGAAAGTTTGACCAGCTGCTTCCTCCCTGCTTCATTTAACTAATAGCTCCATGATTAAAAATGGACAGCACAATCTCTCCAAAATGTTCTTTCCTCTAGATTATCTTCAGCATTCCCTCAAGATAATTTGCTTCTTTAGATCTGTCATATGTCCCTTAAAGCTTCCTTCTCAACATTTTGCAGGATCTTGGCCCTTTGTAAACAGGGATGCTGAGAGTGGGTTCAGGCCCTGGTGAAATATTTTTGTGGGGCCCAAAAGCTTTCTCATCCCTCCAAATATTCCTCTTGTTTGTGGGTGTGTGGGGAGGCACACAGTAATTGCAACCCACAACCTTTACCCTGCCTTCACTTCACTCTTTGATCTGACATCAATCTTTGACCTGCAACCACAGACTGCCCCCTCCCTGCTGTCAATGCCCTTGGCACCAAATCTATGCCAACCAGGAACTGTTTAGGAACTACATTTTGGAGACAGAGTTGGCAGATAACTAGAAGGCTGTGGAGGTGGCACACTGCTTCTCAAGGCAATTGAGACCACAGAAGGTTGACTGCCTCTGATTCTGCTCTGAAACCTCTGGTAGAATTGCCAGGTCAGAACTATCCCAGGCCCTCAGGTCCAAAACCTGAGACTCAGCTTCTCCCTTACCTGCCTTTGTGGTATAAGCATGAACATGGATTATGGTTATACTGACAGGTTTTCCATGAAATCCTATTTATATTATTCAGTTAGACTTTGTATATATCCCTTAACTGCTTTTGCTACATTCCATCTCATTGTTAATGTGACCCTGTTCCTCTTTTTCAGAGTAAAATACTATGCAATTACCTGAATGAAAATGTCCTATGGCTCTCCACTTTAACTCCCATCAAATATGTCTATGCCTATACGATTCATTTCTTGATTTTTGATTTATGGCTATCTCTGACTCATGCTTCTCACACTCCATATTCCTGCCACATTTATTATGCAGCTTCATACTGTCCTTTCACCTATGAGTATGGACTTTATCACATGGGGAGTTTGCCAGGAAAAGCTGAGATTAAAAAGGCATTTCCCTGGCAAAGCCCTGAGATCGTGGCAAAGATTTTCAGATGATGTTGCGATTACAGAGGATTTATCCCGGGAATAACTAGCAACAGATCATTCATGGGGAAATCCAGTGAATGATTTGTTGCTAGTTATTCCCTGATTGTTTCCAGGATAAATCTGTAATTGTGATGTGTCTGAAAATCTCTGCTGGGAAAATGCCTTTTTCATCCCGGTTTAAATTCTGGCAAACTCTCTGTATGGTAAAGTCCAATGTCAGCAGTTGAATGTCCTTTTAGTTTGAGTCCTCTTGTGTCATTAGGCCCAGTGCTACTTGTCCTTGTCCTCTACTCTTCAGGAGTAGTTTACCATTGCTTGCTTAAGCGGAGTACTAATAAGAGTCAGCTACTGTCTGGGAGCATCACTGAGAACCTCTCTGCCACTGTCACCCTCACTATTGCTTTGGCCCAGTAGCTCTGGCACATTTAGTCTGGCTCCTCAGCAAAAGCCTGTCTGACCTGGGAGACCCTATCAGTAGCAATGCTACCATCGCTATAGGTTCTTACCTCACTGAAGCACATAATCCCATCACTATGGAAGTATGTTGTAAGTAAATTTCAGTGTATACAGAGTCTTTCTTATTATGTATGGCTTTAGTTTTCACACCCTTAATTTTGCAGGCAATCTACACCTCCAGCCCAAGGTTAAAGTTATTTAGCTTCATTTGCTAGACATAAAACAAGAGGGTCGGAAAGAAAACAGATCAAAGATTTAAAAAAAAAATCTTATGAAACCCATCAGTGTTCACATTTTTCTACAGATTGCAGTATCACGGGCCCAAAGATGCCTGGAAGGCACAAGTGGCCTCTTTCTAGCAGATTGGACAAATTTGTTCTTGTCTTTGTAGAGGGAACTGCTCCCCAAACCAGCTCTGACTCCAGGGGGGTAAACTATGGCTTGCTACATCAGGCATGTACTGATCAAATTAATGCCAATGTCACCCCGAAGGGAAATCTGGGGAATAGCAGGGAGGGAGCACAAATATTTTTCCCCAATTTATTCATTTTTAAAGCAACAAACAGGCACACAAATAAAGTATGTACATTCTTATCCTGTCATTCCTCCAAGATGCTCAGGGAGAATGTACAGGGTTCCCCTGAGCCTGTTTTATCTTTACAACAACTTTCTGAGGTACATTAAACTATGTGACAGTGACTGACTGAAGATCACGTTGTGGCCTTCTTACCTGCCTGGATATCTGAGGCTGGGTTTTCCCAGTTTAGCCAAACACTCTATGAGCCTCATCACACTAGATCAGTGATGGTGAACCTTTTACAGACCAAGTGCCCAAATTGCAACCCAGACCCCACTTATTTATTGTAAATTGCCACGTCCCTCTGGCTTTCTAGTAAGAAACTCTGACAAACTCTGTGCTAGGGCGATAGCATGTGTGCCCACAGAGAGGGCTCTGAGTGCCACCTCTGGCACGCGTGCCATAGGTTCACCATCACTGCACTAGATGAATCCCGCTCATAAACAGGATTTTAGAAGTAGAAAAAACCTGCAAATGTGGGAGGTTTTTCAGACGTGTTTCCATCAAACAGCAATAATGCGAAAATCAAGCGAATGGAAAGTGGACAAAAAATGACACCGTTTTACTTTCAGGAACTTCCTGAAAGTAAAAAGGTGTCCTTTTTGTCCACTTTCTGTTTGCTTGATTTTCTCGTTATTGCTGTTTGGAAGAAACATCATCTGAAAAACATCTCACATTTGCATTTTCTTCCCTACTTTTAAATCCCATTTCTGAGTGGGATTTGTCTAGTGTGGTAAGGTCCTAACTCAGGTTCCTGGGCAATGTCTAAGGAATATTTGTGCCCTGTTCTTGTCCTGGTGGGGCAAACCACTGAAAGGACTCCTACTCAAAACGGCAAATTGCATTGACAGAAGTCTTAGTGGAAGGGATTTACCATTTAAATTCCCCTTAAGATGTCACTGATTTATAAACAAAACATGTTTTTGTTGTTGTTATATGCCTTACAGTCATTTCCAACTTACAATGACCCCATCACAGGGTTTTCTTGGCAAGATTTGTTCAGAGGAGGTTTTCTATTGCCTTCCCTTGAGTCTGAGAATGTGCGACTTGCTCAACCCAGTGGGTTTCATGGTTGAGCAGGGAATCGAACCCTGGTCTCCAGTGTTGTAGTCCAAGACTCAAACCATTACTCCACATTGTACAGACACCCAATGCAATTATTAATTGTCATACAGTGCCTGCAACATGCATATGGTAACATGCAGTTTACATATTTGCATTTCAAGAGGAATAACATTTTTTACTACAGCAAGTAATTCCCAATGCTTTAATAATAGCATTTTCAAGACACAGCAAGCAGGCATCTCCGAAATCTCTCCTGTAACAGTGCTTCAAATTGTACTGCTGAGAAAGGTTGAAGTAACAACCAATCAAAACAAATAACTTGGTTCAGATTTATTTAATTCTCACTGTAATTCCTGTGTGCTAGACTCCGGTCGACATGTGTTAGGGTTCAATTAAAACAAAACATATAATGAAACTGATGTCCCTGACAATGAAAAGCAGGAGGAGAAAAGGGCTGAAACTGCAGGACTAGTATTTGGAAATGGCTATCAGAAGGAAGCTACTAGACCTCAAAGTGACAGCAGCAACTAATTGTTCACAATTTTTATTGCCAGGTTTTGCTAACTGCTTAAATGAGCATAGCATAGGCAGTATATAAGCAGGGACTATCCCCAGGATGTACAGATATCATCTCTTTTGCATGTTGGCCTAATTCTTTCCTCCCTTTAAAGCAGAGACAATACATAATGCAGATTAGTTGCAGCAATACAGTATCTCAATGAAGCTTTAATACCCCTTTTCTATGTGCAGCCTGTTCCTCAAAATATGCTAGAAAGGGCCATTTTGAATTCAGGAAAGTTTCCCAAACATCATATACAGCACACACATATTCTGATTAAGAACTGGAAGAAGACTTCAGGCTTAGAAAAATGCTTTGTTCTCACAGAAGCACTACATACTGCTGAAAGAAGTCCTCATCTAGGTTTGCTTCCTCTGGAAGGAATAACTGTAACAACAGTTACAGCAATGGCTTATGCCAGTAGTCATTCTGTGCCCTGTATCAGCAGCATTCAGTTACAGACATGAAAGGGATAGAGCAAAATGAGCTGAAAAAGCCAATTGGAAGGATATGAGATTGGAAGAACATCGCTTCCAGAGCAGGCAGCCACCTCTCCACTTGGGTCTTTGGAACCCAACGAGTGGCTTTAATTATTTAAAGGGTTTATTTCCTGTGGTGCACTAACAGTTATCTCCTGGCACATACATCTGAAATTACTGCAGTACAGCAGGAGTGCCTTTGGCCCTTCAGATGTTTGGGATTTCAACTCCCCAAAGCACAGCTGACATGGCCAGCATGGTGACAGATTACGCAAGCAGAAGTCTAAAGCAAGTGGAAGATCAGGGCTTCCTCACTCCAGCACTAGGAGAGGCAATTTTATTATCCTTGCGGCATTAGAATTACTACAGGGGTGATTCTGGTTTCATTAATGTATACAAATGAGTGTAAGTAGCTTTGTGTTATTAGCATGACTGCAAAAAATGTACATCATTTCCACATTATTTCCCACCCCAAATCCACTAGCATGGGGGGGGGGAAATCCCAGAAAGAGCACTCTAGTGTCTAAACAATAAAGCCGCATTCCCACTATCATTTACTTTGAAATGCAGATTGGGTTAAATTTCCGTCATCCCCACTTGTCATTGGTTTCGATCTGATTTTCATCCGATAGAGTTCCATGAAAGCGGAGTAAACGCAGAAAACCCACTTTTATTTGACAGTACTTTTCAAGAGGTTCTTTTGAGAAGAACTGAATCACAATTCCACAAGTGGGAACTACCTTTGGATCCGAATCGCATCTTACTGGAGGGGAGGGACTATGGCAGAGGGGTTGGCAGGGGGTGTCACCCATCCAGCCTTCAGGTGCTTGAAATCCACCAATTTTGTAGTACTGCTTTTGTCTACCTGCACATGTGGTGGCTTTTTAATTTTCCAACTTTACACTGATTGATTCCTTCTGAATCTGGCCATGACTGTTTCTCCACTATAGGAGGTTAAATGTATTTTTTGCTTTTCTTTTGGAGGGGGATCTTTTGTTTGTGTGTGTGTTAATACTTTTTTGAATCAGAAATGCGATTTCTTATCACCCCGTAGAAGCACCAAAGTGGGCAAGGGCTTTCCTATAATGAGCAATGCCTTGGCTATCATGGCCATGGGGCTACGAAGTAAAAAGTGAATGGAAATAAAGAAAGTTGATGGGGAGAGGGGGAAGCACTACAAAGTATCCTCATGTAGCTGAAATTATGGCTGGCTGTGTTGCCAAAATTATGCCTGGCCACATCACCAATGACGCAACAATGTAATCAGCTTGATTGCATTTAAAAAAAGGTACGTTGCAGTGCAAATACAAGTGGAGATGACAGCAGGGTCCAATAAATACCCGAATCCAAAATATCCTGTTTCATAGTGGGTATGATGCCACAGTGGAATCAAATCAATGATCTGGATTGAAACTTCATTGCAAATCGGTTTAAATGGCAAGTAGGAATGAGCCCTAAGAGAGGACAAGAACTGACCTACTGATGCATATGCAGGGTGGACTGTGTTTTGTTCATACATTAGCAGTGGCAATCTTTGCTTAGCATTTCCCAAACCAGAGTCACACTGCTCAACATCTGTGCAGTCCTTGCAGGACTAACAAAAATCTAAATTACAGAAAATACGAAAAACTTAGCTCAACTTTCACAATTCATGGAAGGTAGAGCCTTTGTGGTTTTTTTCAGTGACAAATAGTGTAGAGGTTTTGATTTTATTAAAGCAGAAAAGACATCACTTTCCCTCCCCAACATTAATACAATTCCTAATACAATTCTTCCTGCCACGGGGGATAAAACAGAGAGCACCACATTCTACGTTCCACAAGCATTACCAAAGCACCCAGTGGAACAGAAAGTTAAACTGACTGCTGTGCAAAAATGTTCATGTTTACATCATCAAGTCCAATTGGAAAAGTACAATGGCAATAGAAAAAAATAGTGCAGGATTCCTTAGTCATTTAATGCTTTCACTTCATTCCCTGCAATCTCACACACTTGATCAAAAGTTCTTCTCTTTCACACTTAAATATTTGTGGGAATCAACACTAGTGCTGCAACTGAGTCGACCATGGAGTGTATGCTGGCAAACATGATTTAATGTTTTACATTAAAACAAACTCTAGTAAATGTTTGAATGTCAGAATGACAATGCAGTTACATTTTTCTTTCTTTCTTCATTTACAGGATTATTGTGCCAAGTCTTCTGGAAGAAAAAATTAATATACCTACTAATGCCAGGCTTCTTTGGCAAAATGTGAGTATGCAGGAGGTACTAAACCTGAAACCCAAGGAAGGTCGGTCTGGGTTTCAGCCTACACACCATCAGCATTCAAATCTGGTCCAAGTACAGGGTTAACAAACATCAAGTGAAGTCCTTAAAACTGCAAAAGACCTACTGCTGTTGAAGGATTTCTGTCTGACACCCCTTAGGCTTTTGTTCCTTTAGGGCTGACAACTATAAAAATGTTTAGTTTTTATATCTGACTAAATATGTATCTGAAGATGCCAGCCAGATGCAGACAAAACATCAGGAATAAACTCTTCCAAATTGTGATCACACAGTCCGGAAAACCCACCGAAAACTATGGCCGTGAAACTCTTCAACTTCACATTACCCCATTAACTTCCATGGGGAAATTGGTTTATTGACAATAAGCCAGTGTGCTGGTTCTTGATGTCTGTCATTCCTGTTTGTATCAGAACAGGCTAAACAAACCACAAACTTCATTCTGTAGTTTGAATGTGAAGTACAAACAGAACAGCATCTGTCACTCTGGCTTGTGGTTCACACATCATGCAAAACATCAATTTGTTTAGGGGCTTCCACTACAAAAATCATGACTGGACAGTGCACCAGCATGCTGCTTGTACATGGGAAACCATGCTTCTTGTGGAATCATGGCTTAAACTGTGAAATGAAAACCACATCTATGTTTTGCTTTGCTTTTAGTTCCAAGCCCTTGTCATCGTATTGACAGGAACAGGATTGCCTGGCATTTCCCCCTATGTTTTTAAGGCAGCTGGGCAGCTTCCAAAGGTCTGTAGCCCCTTCTATGCTCTTTTTTCACCAGCAGGCAAAGACCTTCCTATTTAAACAATTCTTCATCCTTTAACCTATTAAGTAGAAGGAAGGGCAATGAGCGTGCTGCTTTTAAATATATACTATGTGGTAAATTGCATATGCAACATGTGCTTTAATTGTTTTAAATTAACATGTTAATTAGATTAACAGTTTAATTATTTTAAAACTTTTGTAGCATATATTGTTTTAGCTGTTTTAATTTATATTGTAAGCCACTTTGGTTCTCATCCTGTGAGACGAGAAGCATATAAATCAAATAATTAAATAGGGCCAGTTCTGCCCTCTTCCAAACCTCGGGGGACCATTCCCAATCTTGACATGCCTGCTCCAATTTTTTCTCTCACACTCCAAGTCATGTCCCCTGAAAGACTTTTGCATTTAAGAATAATTTCTTTATTCCAGTTTACTTTAGGTCTTAAACAATATTCTTGGGTTTGTTTTTTAAAAAACAGAAAGTTTATGAGAACAGGTTTGTCTGTGATGAACCTGGGCAGATGGTATACAACACCAGTGTGGAGTATTTAGTAAAGAGTAAGTACACATTTTGATTAATCCAGTTTTCTATGAGAGAAAAGTTAGAGATTTAAAAGTAACGTTACAATTAATAGTTACATCTAACTAGTTTTTGTTAATGAGGATGTAGTGGTTTGAATGCTGGTTTCTATGGGCCCACAGTTTGAATCCTTGCTCATGGAAACCCAATGGGTGACCCGGACCTTCTCTGAATAACTCTTGTCAAGAAAACCCATAAGTTGGAATCAACTTGAAGGGCCGTGTTTAGTGCAAATTTTAAAGGAGCTATCCATTCTGCAGATAGGATTCAGCAACTTAGGCCTGTTATAGACTGCCAAAATAAAGCTGCTTCGGGTCTCTTTGGAGGTATGCTATTTAAATGATGCATGCATCCTAAGAATCCAGAAGCTGCATCAAAGCTGCACTCCAGTACTTAGGAATGGAGTGTGGCTTTGGCGCGACCTCCGGACTCTTAGGACCCATGGATCATTTAAATAGCATACTTCCAAAGAGACCCGAAGCAGCTTTATTTTGGCAGTCTGTAACAGGCCTCAGATAGCTCCTTTGAACCTTAAACTTAAACCCTGATTGCATTCGCCAGTGTTGGAGCCACCAGTTCCCTTTGCATGAGCTTCATTCTCCCTTCATAAATAAATCAGACAAAACAAAGATAACCTTTTGGGTTTTCAAGCAGGCTGCAGTTCCCAAAGAAATAAGGATCTGGGGAAAGCTTCAGCATAACAATTCTGCATAACCACAATGGGATCTCCAGATTTAAGAAATCTGGACAGAAATATTTCAATAAGTAAATAGGTGTACTGTTCATCTGGATTGACCTTGGCCTATATCTCAGGGTAGACCTATGAACAAAAATAGGTGGTAAACACTGGCAAATCTGATTCTATTGTATTCAGAAACTCACTCAAAACTGGAAGCATCTTTTGCATGAATAATTGCCCAGCAATGAGCGTTAAATTAGAAAAACAATAAAGGTTGCATTCTCACTGGTACAGTGGATGGGTACTATTTTATTTTACATTTACACTTCAAAGAGGAATGAGACACTGCTGCCTCCTGCCCATCATATATGTCCTGATGGCATGCCTCTCTGTATCCTGGTAACCTGTACTAATGTGTGTGCATTGCTGCCCACACCTGTCAAATCTGAATAACAATTTCTCTAGACCAGAGCTTGTACCAGTTACTTTTTTGGACTATAATTTTCAGAAACCCCTCAGCAAGTGACCATACTGGCCAGAGGATTCTGAGATTTGTAGTATACTTCTCTAGTCCACAAAAGCATGCCACAACATATGTGTTAGTCTACAAGATACTTGCTTATCCTTTAAAAGATGGTTGGAAAGATACAACACTTTAACTTGGAGAAAACCTTGGATATATTCAGCATATTAAAAACAACAGGGTTGTAGACTTGGCTGCTAGAACATTCTCTTCTCTCATTTCTAGATGTCATTCAAAACAAAGATAACCTTTTGGGTTTTCAAGCAGGCTGCAGTTCCTTAGTCTATCCACTCTTTTCCTTGCCTCCCCTCCTCACTCTTCCCTCATCCCACCCTGCTGACCGCAATTTCTTGTCAGTGATATTCCAATGGAGCAGCTGTAGGATGTATTTTTAGCTGTTAATTTAGACACTCAATTAAAAGGATTTGCCTCAACAAGAATGGTGAAGTCTATGGAGACCTGGATAGAATGACATGATCTTTATTTGTGGTGTGTGTGTTGAACTCCTTGGTTGTAAAGAAGGAAAGAGCTTGCTGGATGAGAAGATTTTCTGTTACAGGCAGGATGGCCTAGAACATCCTTTTCTCTGTTTTTGCAAGTTGGACAGGATGACAGGTGTGTCTTTGGGTATGTGAGTATGAGTACATGTAGTATGTGTAGGAGAAGACTCGACCAGGTGCAGCACAACTGTTGTGCTGATATTTAGTTCTATACTCCTCTAGATAATAAAACAAATATGAAAAGTGACCTAATACTTCATTTCTGTTTCTCTTAGCTCGAAACCTGACTCCCCCGTCCTCAGTTATAAACACCTATGTTTCACCTGTAACAAAACAACAGAATGCAGAGACAGGAGCCTTGGAAAGACTGGTGAAGACATTTCGGCTCCATCCCCATCTTACCTTCCTTTCATTCAAAGGCTTTAGAGTCCATATGAGAAGCAAAAACCAGGGAGCATCCAATGGAATCAAAAAAATAAACACTTCAAGATGCTCAAATATAATTTTATTGGTATAAAACCAAAATGTTTATCTATGTGAAGTCTGATTTTCAGTAACTCCTTTTTTAAATTTATATTTTATTAAGTTTAAAATTCACAACATATACATAAAAACTGAATGAATAAGAAAAAAGAAAAAAAACACACAAGAAATTGTAGAAAGGGAGGGAAGAAAGGAAGATAGAAGACAAAAAAGAACAAGCACAAATTGTGCATTTCTTTTTTACATTCATCATTTCACATCTTAACTGCTTCTTAGAATTATTTCACAATTGTTTTATATCATCAACATAACTAATTTCAAATGTCAAAGGTGATAGAAATTTGCTTAGACTAATTTGATAATTGCTATATTCAGATTCGGATTTTCTCTTTATACGTTTTGTTCATGTTCTATGTGCGTTATTATATTGGACAATTGAATCATTTTGTTTATATTATCTCATTCTCTTGCTTCTGTAGTTTGGGTGTATTCTTCCATTTCTCTTCATATTGATTTTTTTCCTTTCCATTAATATACACGAATAGAGTATTCATTATTGCTAAATCATGTAGTTTAATTATCCACTATTCTTTGGTAGGTATTACATTGCTTTTCCAATATTTTGCATAAAGAAAGCATGCAGCTGTGATCATGTACAGTATTGTACAGTGCGCCTGTGCCATATGCAGGCGTACTGTACGCGGAATGGATCACCTGTAAGATAATGCTCCACTGTATTTGTTTCTTCCTGTGTTGATTTATCTTTGATCACATTGGTGATATTTAATAAGAAAAGCTCTGGTTTCTGTAATACTTCTTCCATGATTTTATGTATTTCTTTCCTGAAGTTTTTGACTTTAGTGCACTGCCACCATCGGTGAAATAGTGCCTAGTTTATCTTTACATTTCCAACAATTGATTTTATTTCCTTTCTGCATCTTTGTTAGTCTGTACAGAGTCATGTACCGTGTGAAGAAAATATTGTAGTAATTTTCTTTTAAGTTGTTACATTTTCTAAATTTTAGATTGTTTTTCCATACTTTCTCCCAACTTGCTGGAGGTATTTCTTCTCCAGTGTTCTGCATCCATTTAATTATGTTGGTTTAAATTGTTTCTTCGCTTAATTCTATATGTATTAGAAATTTATAAAGCTTCTTTATCATATGTTTTTCTCCTGCGTTTATTATTTTGTCAAATTCCCTCATTTCATATTCTATTCCTTGTGTCTTCAGATCTTTTTTATTATCCTCTAGTATTTGTTGATATGTAAACCAGTGTATTCCTGATCTACTGTTCTGTAATTCTTTGTTTGTTTTAATTTTCTATTCTCAATCTGTTTTTAATAAAAGTTCTTCATATCTTATCCATTTTTCCTTTAAGAAGTTGTTCTCTTTTATGCAATGCTTCTTATGTGGAGAGCCATTTCAGCATCTTGGTATAAAAATGTCTTTTGTATTTGCTCCAGACCATGTACAACGGCTTCCGTATACAATACAATACTGAGTTACGATTCCCAGTAACTCCTTGAAGAGGCTCATGAGAGTACACATAGGCCAAAACATACTAAGTTTTTCTACGAATAAATAACCATAATTTGAACATCTTATAGCATCTGTAGCAATGAACTTCTAATCAATAGTTCACTCCATTTCCCACAGCATTCCCCTACCTTTGCTTTGTAAGAATGCAAGACTTGCTTACTGAATAATGCCAAAGGTCAACCATGCTCATTGTACTGGCTCAGTGTCTAGTAAAGATGCTTGGTCAGGATTATGTGGGGCTCTGAGATTTTAGGGTCATACCCTGACACCCAGAGATGATCTCTTGTGATGTTACAGGAAGCAGGCCCTGGTGATGTTGCAAGGCAGCTGTTGGGTTTGCCATTAAACAAGGGTCAACTACAATTGCTTGAATCATGCTATTTAAAATTTAAACACCAAGTCTAACAAATCAGGAAAATACACATACACATATCTTTGAAAGCAGTGCTCTTGCCCTGAGATTATTCCCCTTAACCTCAGAATTGGAGATGAAGGAGCAAACCTTGAGATCTGACAACCCTAGGGCTATATGCTTCTGGGAAACCCAAACACAAGGCAGGGAAGCAACACCTTCTATGTTTATCCAGCACCTGCTATTCAGAGAAATAGACTAGCCACATCGAGACTAGCCATACACACATGGTAGCCATTCTGTGGCTGTACCCATGCTTAAAATAAAATACAAAAATTAAAAAATCCAAATGTATTCACAGGCCCCAAATGTTCAGGCTTCATGTTCTAAACCACTCAATGGGTCATTCACAAAAACAAATTCATACTCAATGCATAAGTAGTAATATTTCGTCTTTAATTATATTTAAATTATTTATTAGCTAAAATATTTTTAGCCTGCTCTTTTTAACATGAGATAACAGGGTGGCAATTGAGCAATTTTTAAACCTTTCCAAATTAAAACCAATAATTTAAACAAGATTAAAAAAACCCTAACCAAACACTTGAAACAAGTTAAAACAGAAAACAGTTAAAAAGGATTATCCTTTTATTTTATTATTTTTAAAAAGGTTCAAGCTTAAAAATAAATTACACCTCAAAGGCTTTAATAAAAAGCCATGTATTGACGTGGTGATGAAAAGAAATCAGGGGGTGCATCCAAACTGATTTGAAAAGTCCCAGATTTTGTTCCTGCTCTTTCCGGTTCTACATTGGGTTAAAATAAATGAACCTGGGAAACTGGTATTAAAAGTCTCTCAGTTATAATGTCAAAAAAGTAAAGGTAAAGGCCTCTCAGTCATAAGGTCAAAAAGGTAAAGGTAAAAGTTTCCCCTTTGATGTGATTGTCTAGTTGTGCCCGACTGTAGGGGACGGTGCTTATTTCCATTACTAAGCTGAGGGAGCCAGTGTTGTTGGAGACAACTCCGTGGTCCTGTGGACAGCAAGACTGCATGAAACGCCGTTACCTTCCAACCAAAGTAGTACCTACTTATCTACTTGCATTTTTACATGTTTTTGAACTGCTAGGTTGGTAGAAGTTGGGACTAGTGATGGGAGCTCACTCCGTCCCATGGTGCTTGGGCCTTGAACTGCCAACCTGCTGACCTTGCGATCATTAGAGTCAGTGTCTTAACTGCAGAGACATCATATCCCTTATTCATAAGGTCACCATAAGTCAAAATTGACCTAACGGCAGTTAGAAACAAGACAACACAACAACTTAGACTCAGCATGTTGTACTGGTTTGAGTGTTGGACTATAGTTCTGAGAGACCAGGGTTCATATCCCCACCCAGCCATGGAAACCCACTGGGTAACCTTGGGCAAGACACACTTTCTCTGGCAAACCTCCTCTGAATAAATCTTGCCAAGAAAACCACATAATAGATTTGCCTTAGGATTGCCATAAATTGGAAACGACTTGTAAGCCACACACCAACAAGAGGTACTTAGAATTCTGTAGTCAAACCTCCTAAACTGCAGGATTACAGCTCTCAGAAGGAGAATTCTAAATTACAAATTCTAGCACTTCATTGGATGAAGGCATGGCAGTGAAAGTACTGTCGAAGTACTACAGTTACATAATATGGTTAAACCTCTTAGTCACCTGGGGCTTCCCGGGCATCAGTCAGTGTATGGACAAACCAAGCTCAAATATTTTCTGCATCAGGCCAAGCCCTGCAGTTTCTCCCAGCTTCCTCAAGTATCCTTTCCTGATAAATCTTTTTGAGCCAGGAGATGAGTGGCATGTTCCAAAATGAATGGGGAATGGAACAACAGTGAAAGCAGGACCGGACAAGGCCAAATTAACAGGAGCCATGAGGGATTTGCAAGATTAATTGGAAAAGCAGATTTAGCTCAAGGCTGGAGTATGTACCAGCAAAATTTAGGGCACAAGTCTAGGACAAGGGCTGTGCTTCCCGCATGGCACAAGTAAGTGACAATTTATGTCTGCTGATATCTCTCTGCTCACACATAGAGGGTCTGGCACTCTCCTTAAACAAAATCCTGGCCCTTTCCCAGAATCTTGTAGAGGAAGTAACTGTTAGCTCTGTTCTCTATTACAAGCAACAAGATTTATTTATCATTTGGGCAGAGTTGCTAGTCATGCAAGAAAAAGTTCTGTAACCTCAGAGAAATAGTGGGCTGAGAAAACCAGGGCCGGAGCAGACAGTCCACCCCAAAATGTTAGGAATCATTTTTGTTTTCTGCATTATTGCCCTGAATTTGAGAACCTGCTGCAAGTCACTGAGATTTTTAAGGATGGAATAAAGTAATTGTTTGATAGGAGGAAAAGAAAAAAATGCTTCATTAAAAATGTAAGATACTCCTCTCCCTTCTACACAGTTATATATTCTTATAAGGTTTCACACTTTCACATTTCCCATCCCAACAAGTTAATGCAGTAGTTCCCAACCTGTGGGTCGGGACCCCTTTGGGGGTCGAATGACCCTTTCATGGGGATCGCCTAAGAACATTGGAAAACACCTATTTAATTACAGTTATGAAGTAGCAACGAAAATAATTTCATGGGTTTGGGTCACCACAACTTGAGGAACTGTATTAAAGGGTCACGCCATTAGGAAGGTTGGGAACCACTGAGTTAATGTATTCTTCTAAACTTTATTTGATCTGAGCTGTTATAAAATCTGTTTTTCTTCTGATTTCATAACATTCAATGACTGCAGGGAACTCAAAATCATTGATAGCTGGTCCATCAGTAACAATGCTGATTACACTTGGCATGGATTGATCTTCTTTAGAGTGACCCTGTTGACCCTGCTTCAAGAGTTCTCTTCCTTTCTTGATTTTCTCATACAGCACAGAGCCAAAGGGCACCATCAAAACTACTGCATCCAGGATGGCACAGAGACTAGCTTAGCACAGAGATTTGTGTAGGTGACCAGTTTAAGACTAAACACTATTTGAAGATAGGGAAATTATTCAGTGCATGGTCCCCTATCAGCACACAGGAATATGCCTTCAAAGGGAAGTTCAACTCATCTACATCATAGGATACAGTCTCATCTAAAGAATGAGGATAGCACCTGGGATGAAGGATAGCAAGAAAAGAGCTGATATATTTTTTCTGCTGTGAAGTTGACAGTGAGGCTGTAGAATGTACCAACCACAGCCTCATACCTTCAGATATAAACTATGCTGAAGATTTCCATCAATAGACTATGCCAATGGTAGAAAGGGAAAGGCAGTTCAGTGAGTAAAGGGAAGATGGATTTTACATTAGATCTGAAAACATTGTGTCTGCGAAGATCTTCCCTGGGAACATCAGGGAAGATATTTTGGAATTTGCCTATGCAACTTTCATGGCTGGCAACCCATAGGAACACATTCTGTTGATGGTTTTAATAACAGTTCTTTAGTTCTCACCATGAGGAACTTGAATGATACCAAGAAGGAACATGATGGAAATTTGGCCTCATGGGCAGAGAGAATGCTGCTAAATATTATTAAATTCCTTCTTCTAGTACATCCAGAGTCTCATCCAACCAACTATGATGGCCATCTCAGTCATCTTTGGTTTATGACAACTGCACCTGGTGGAGGATGAATCCAGAAATCTGCTATAGCAGATACCATGTGAATTTGCTACTTCTGAGCCATAATCTTAAATAGATTAAGAAAATGGAAGGCAACATTGTATGACACTCAAAAGAAACACTGTTTTGGTGGCACAACTATGCCTATGGGGTGAGGCATGTTTTGCTCCATACTTATCTTCTGTACATCAAAGACAGATTCATCTGGGGAACGTAGAGCTTTTTAATATCAATATTACATGTAGTGGATCAGAGAAATGTATTTTCAGCTCCAAAAACAAAGGGGAAGCTATTCATTCACATTAGAGAAAGTCACTGATGTTATGCTCCCACCTATTTCTCCCTCTGCTAGTATACACCCTAGCTTGACAGGTCAAATATGGGCCAGGACATCTGTCCTTTAATGGTTGTGCAAAAGAGGAAATTTCAGCAAGTGTGGCAAGCAGAAGCTGTTGAATTTTTTCTTCTTCACTGTTGGAAGAGTTTTGCATTCCCTTTCCCCCTTCTTAGAGAGATAGGGATTTCTTGCATGCAAACTCTCCTTTCTCTCTCTCTCTCTCTCATTCAAACTAACCATGTGATTTAGGTTACTTTCCCTTAGGGAAGTACTAATATTCTCTCTCAAAAATTTTCTCTTAAATTGTTGGTCCTCCATTTTCGTCCTCTCTAAACTTTTTTTTAAAAAAGATGGTGAGATAAATATTTTTTCCCTATCTGAACTATTCACTAGCTAGATTAGGAGATAACTTTTTTTTGTGTACGTGTGTGTGTGTGTGTGTGTGTATGTATATCATTAGTAAACCTTTGTTTGAACTACAATCTACCTGTGTTGTTTTTGAATCAGCCTCAGTTCTTAGGGAAGCACAGTTAGACAATGGCACATTTTTGCTACTCTGCTGATTTAAAGCTGGACCCTGACAGACTTGGCTATGATATTTCCGATATTTAAATATTTTTGTCTCCTTACCAGAGTCTGAAGGCTTAGGAAACTTAAATTACCCTACATTCACAACCATTACAGGCATGGAATTCCTGCTCTTTATTTCACCAGGCAGCCCTGCCTAAAACAACCTTCTTAATATTCTCCAGGTAGTGCCAGGAAATGCCTGCAAGCATATACACAATGCGTATGAGTCTCTAAATTCTCCTCTTCATCAAACAGGCAGCATAAAATGATATTTAGACTGCAGTTTCGTATCCACTTAACAGAGACCAGGCTCCATTGAATTAAATGGGACTTAACGTCTGAGTAGTCATGATAGCACTGCACAGTTAGATACCTATTCATTCTCATGGCACAACTGCAGAATATAGTGATATTTGGAGTATAGGAATCTTGACGCTTCTGGGTATATTCTTCAGGACTGTTATGCTTACATCTCTCTTTGGATGTCTCTGCAATGTTATAATTCATCTGCCTCCTCCCCAACACTAAATTGAACTTCAGAGGGTCAAAATATACAGGTGCAGTACAGACACAAAACCCTGCATGCATTTATATATTGAAGAATTATTGTTTTTAGTTGCATCAGTACCTTCTAGGCAGCACTGCTCCAAGATCTATTCTGCTAAAATATTTTAATCATTACACCCTACCTCCATCATCCTTCATCCCTTTTAAAGCTAATTTTACAAGAGAGAAAGTATATGTGTGCACATGCGTGCATGCATGCGTGTGTGAGCACACAAGAGAAAGAAATCTAATTAGCATGCTTATCTGCCATAAAACAGACCTTTATTTATGCAAAGTGACTGGCGACTGTTCAAGATTGGGCAAACAAATTAATTTGATTTTAATAGGCATGAAACACTAGTAAAATTAAAAAGATTTCTGTTTCTTCATCTTCTTCCTCCCCTGAGCTCTTCTTGCTTTGGCTTGGCGACTGTATGCGATGGACCAGCTGAGAGAGAAGGATGAGGGAGAGGATTTGTTTAAAGAGAAATAACAGAGATGCCCATTATGCTAATTTGAAATGCGGTTCTCATTATAGGCTTAGTATTTAATGATCATGAGCCTGTCATTTAAAAAGAAGGTCTCATTCCAGAAGAGTTGCTTTATGGTTAGTAATTCTATTTCTGCAACCAATGAAAGCTCCTGGGCTTAGTAGGTGTGTGTTTCTATGAATATCCCTAATGATCAACCATTAGTACGGTATGTTACCTGTGTGTTAAATACAAAATAAATAAATAAATAAATAAATAAACCCCCTCAACAACTCCAGTCTAAAACAATATCATCATACCAACCCACAATCTGCACTTCACAGTTTCTATGACAATTAAACATACTAATTTCAAGTATGTTTCGGCAAACATGATTTCAGATTTGATATTGATCTCACTTCTCCTCAACAACTTCTTTCCTGTTGCTATTACTGTATCTACTTTCACACTGGATCTAAATATCCCAAAGGCACCAGATCCTGTGTGAATTTAGAAGCTAAGCAGAGTCAACCATGGTTAGTATTTGGATGGGAGACTGCCAAGAAATAGCAGGTGTCCTAGGCTATAAATAAATAATATTTTAGATGAGTGAACTGGCAAAACCATCTCTGAGAATTCCTTGCCTAAGAAAACCCTACACATCTTCATGTCTGCTCAAAGCATCCTAAACTCTACACCTTCAAATTTGTTACTACCACTGGAAAGCTAGCAAGTCTAAAAACAGGGGAAAATACTGTTTTATCTCACAAAGTTGTCAACAGAAATAATAGAAAAACCAGATGCGAAGGCTACTGAATACAGCAAATACTGTACGATGTAAATGTTAAAGTATTATTGTTGCCACTCTTTTTGTCTCTGCCTTTGGGGCATTTAAATTAATTTAAAACTCAAATGGGCAGAAGCTGAATAAACTATGCACAAGCAATGAATGCACATAGACTTTGGTTGCATATTTTAATCTGATCACTGGATTCTAAGTGTAAATTAAGAACTGTTTTCTCCACTACAGAATGTGTACATGGCATGACAAACAGACAGACAGAGAGTAGGTGAAGAGACACAAAAACCAGAGTACACAACTGTCTTGGTCAGATGCTGTAATGGTAGTGTCCTCTCCCCAAATTCTGGCAGTGTTTGGCAAAAGTTGATTTCTGCAGCTTCAGCAAAGAGGAATATTTCTCATCAGGAACCTCTTCTTTGGCCATCTAAGTGGAACGTGGTAAGGAGAGAGATATTGATGGGGTTGGCTTTCACTTTGGCATCTGACCCTAACTACTGATGGCCTTGCAAGCATGCCTCAAACAAGAATTGCTATTTTTTGACTCCCAAGGCTTGCCAGTTAATCTGGTACAAAAGCATGTGGTGCCAGAAATGATCAGTGCCCCTAGAAAGTATCCTCTTCACATTGATGTACAGTACTTGTTTTTCACAAGGGCCATGGTGGCACTTGGTGCAAGACATGAGTTTCTGATCACAGATGAAGTCCAACCCGGCGAAGTCTTCCTTCTACTACTTTTTGAAATACCACTTACACTTATTTGAATGGGATTCTCCCCTGGCTGGCTTTTTCCAGGTGGCACCATAGCTTTGCTCCTTAACCAGGGAGCCAAATATTATCAAGGAAAGACTGATTTGGTTTTGCTTTTGTTTTGTTTGGTTCCCTTGAAGCAACCTTTTCGATGCCCCACATCCCTAGTAAATTTTTGATTAAAGTTTGCACCCCTACAAAAGTAATATCCCATCTGAATGCAAAGCGATCTTGTAGCACATTTGAGACTAACTGAAAGAAAGAAGTTGGTAGCATGAGCTTTTGTAGAGCTACTTCATAGGGTCAAGTCTTTGAAAGCTCATGCTACCAACTTATTTCTTTCAGTTAAGTCCCAAAGGTGCTACAAGACCCCTTTGCATACTGATTTTCCAGACAAACACAACAATGTATGTATTTGAATCCCATCTGAAGAGGAAGAAGTCTAATTTGAACCATAAATTGAACAGCATGCAATACTGCAGGTGAACGAACTGAACTTTAAAAAAAAAGCTTTTAACTTAGTGCATAAAATGTAAATCTCAGTTGAGCAATTAAGGTTCTAATGTGTTCAGAAAAAAAAAAAAAGAGTGATGAACCATCACTCAAGAATACCATATACTCTTTCTTGTCCTCCCCAGAAATTACATCTCTCACGTCCTAGTGGTGCAGGCACTCAAGGTTGGGAACCCCTGCCTTGAAAGAAGAGAAGCTGACTTTTACATTTACAGCCACCCCTCCTAACTCATGGATCTGGGATCCGTGGCCTTGAATATCCAAGGAGGGCTGAACTTTGCTATTTCCAATGGCATGTGCACCTGGCGCATGTGCACAGGGGGTGCCCCATTCAAGACTATGAGGCTTGAATATGTGCGAGCCTCCGTTTTCGTACGCAGGGGGCGGAGGCGGAATGGATCTCCCGTGAAAATGGAGGGCCAACTGTAATTTAGAAAAGAAGGACTATTTCCCATTTCCCTAGCTTGGAGATGAAAGTGAAAGAAAGAGGGAGAAAGGAGTTGGCGAACTGGCAGATCTGGTGTAACCTTTCTAGTTAAGTGGTTTTAAGTGCAGATGGATAACTATGGGGATTATCACACTGGGAGAAAGCGTCTCCCCCCATTTCCCCTATGATTGTATCATTATTGCTTATATTATGGAAAAAACTGTGAGGACTCTTCCCCCAGTGTCAAAGTGTTTTGATGAAACAAATCTATGTGAAGGTGTTTCTCTCTGTTTAAGCCACCTTGTAAATCCACTACACTTTCTTGTTATTTATTATCTATCAGGCTCATGTTCTATACTTTCTGAAACATAGAAAATTAGATCTCAGGATCGCTGACCAACTTCAAGAAAGACTGATACCGTTTAATAGAATACTACAGAGAAAGATGGGGGACTATATCTGTGATAGGTTTTGAAGATTATTAGAGAGAGAGAGAGAGAGAGAGAGAGAGAGAGAGAGAGTGTGTAATACAGTGTGTGTATATATGGGATATTGTAAATAACTGGTTAAAGAATGAAGAAGAACAGTAAATTGAAAAACATTAAGTAAGACAAATTTAAAGCAAGTGAAACCAACATCTGATAAGGTGGAAGTCAAGTTAACATATTGTTACAAGTATCTCTTGTATCAAAACTGCATATCAATTAATATAATGAGACGATTCTGTAAATCTTGTTTTTTGGTGTTTTTTAAAAAGAAAACTAGACCTCCAAAACATGGGTGCAAGGTGCAGGGGGAACAAAATACTGCAAGCATATTTCAGTGAAATATGCTGTGCAAAATTCATTAAAATGCCTGATATGCTATCTAAAATGGTTAAAACACTTTCTCCAGATTGCTGGAGGGGTCGCAAATTTTACATGCATGTGTAGATTGAATGCCCTAGAGTGAGAAAATTCCGGGACGCAGCCCTGTATCAAATTTCATGTATCATTGCTCAAACCAAAAGATTCTGACCAATTTTGTCATTGCTTTGTGTATTTATTAAAGACAATTCTAACCGGAAACATATGAAACTGATCACTTTTCTCCTCGTTGCTGCCAGATTTGAAGCAGCTACATGTCAGAAGTCAGGTGACCAATTGAAAACTGGTGGTTAGAATTTGGTATATGTGGTCGATGGAGAAACTGTCTACCATGATGAAATTTTGCATTGGTCATAAAAAGACTAACACATTTCAAGAGGACTGGATGATCTTTACTGACTTTGTTAATCATCACTCCCAACAGATCCAACCTCCTACTTCACAGATGGATCTCTGCACAGACACTCTATAGTTGGACAGGTCAGACTCCCTGGCTCTTGCGGAGAACCAATCTCATGACTCACCTGCAAAATAATTACTCATCAGATGTGTATCCTTGGCCCCTGAAGTTAATTGTTGTTGTTGATTTGTAAGTATTATGCAGACTTTATATGTTTTAAAGCTCAATAAAAAATAATTTAAAACTCATTGAAATGAAAAGGGGTAGTGGAAATGATTGGTAGGCATGTCCTCCCACAGTTTCTGTTCATTTCCTATTGGATTCTGCCTCTTCAGGGCACCTGAACAATTCAGAACAAAATGTGTGTGTTTGCCCATCCCTACAAGAGCAGATATAATGTTAAGGATCTGTGATGTCATATTGAGGATTTGAAATAGTATTCACTCCAAATTTGTCCAGAGCTGAAATGAAGGTGCAAAACACACTGCAGAGACAATCCAGTTTGAGACCACTTTAACTGCCCTGGCTCAATGCTAGGGAACTGTAGTTTTGTGAGACATTTAGTCTTTGTCAGAGAGCTCTGGTGCCACAATAAACTACAATTCCCAGGATTCCCGAGCATTGACCCAGGGCAATTAAAGTGGTCTCAAACTGGATTACTTCTGCAGTGTGTTTTGGACCAAAGATTGTAGGATAAACTCTCTTTTGTGCTTGGATTACTGTTGTCTCTAAGCCAAAGCTCAAAGCTAGCTACTGTGCAAACTGTTGTTGGCCCCCGCTCCTGGAATAATCAAGAGTGATGCACAGTGGAATTATGCCTCTGCAGGATCTGAAAATTGAGATGTGAATGTGATTAACTTGCTTTCAAGCTCCACTTTCCTCTTAAAGTAGCACTTTTCTGTGGACACAACAGGAGTAGTTAACCTCAACCTCTGGCTGAACTAGAAGGTGATGCATATTTGTTTCTTCCAGTGACTGCCCTTTCACTCTACTGGTGTTGACTTCTTTGTTCATATGCTTTTAAAATATGCTTTAATCAAATTCTCTCCCAGACAC
The DNA here is from genome assembly GCF_019175285.1 of Sceloporus undulatus. NCBI lineage: Eukaryota > Metazoa > Chordata > Lepidosauria > Squamata > Phrynosomatidae > Sceloporus > Sceloporus undulatus. The sequence goes on along the minus strand of NC_056527.1, from coordinate 85,299,493 downwards.
AGCACCTGCAGTGGCACACAACTGAAGCAAATAATCCAAAACCACTAAAGAACAAAAAGTGTACATGAAACAAAGCAGACATCAATAATGGATCAAGACGAAATGAGGCAAAATGGATATGTTTTGCACTGGTTGCACATTACTGCTCTTTGGGGGGAGTGGGGCAGAATTTAGATGGCTGCTAGTCCAGAGTAGGGAGCTCTGAGTGTTGAACTATGACTCTGGAGACCAAGGTTCAAATCCTGGCTTGGCCATGTAAAAAAAAATAATAATAATAAAAATATTTTTTTTAATTTTTATACCGCCCTTCCAATGATCAGGGCGGTTAACAGCAGTGTGTGACGTTGGGCAAGTCACAGTCTCTTAGCCTCAGAAAATGGCAATGGGGCAAACCTCTTCTGAACAAATGTTGGCAAGAAAACCCCATGATAGGTCCAACTTAGGGTCGCCATATGTCAGAAAGGACTTGAAGGCACACAAAAACAACCAGGGGTTGGAGAGAATGATGCTACCAGCTAGATAAGAATGCTTGAAAGGTTCCATTTTATCATCTTTGAAAGTGAGCATTAGAAAACAGGATCCTAAGGGACTGAGGATCCAGACAGGCCAAAATAAAGCTGCTTCGAGTCACTTTGAAAGTACGTATACTGTTTTAATGACACATACATTTTAAGAGGCCAGAAGCTGTGCCAAAGCTGTGGTCCAGTCCTTAGGACTGGAGCGTGGCCTTGACATGGCTTCTGGCCTCTTAGGACGCATGCAACATTTAAACAGCATACCTCCAAAGTGACCCGAAGCAGCTTTATTTGGGCCTTTCTGTAAGGGCTCTGAGTCCCTAATGGGTCAAAGAAGAAATATCAGAAAGGATCAGACATTCAAAAAATTTGTTGCCAGGGGGTGGAGAACTACTAGGTGTTGCAAGTCAGTGTTAAGCAAGTATGTAGCTATGAATAGGGCAAAAAGGAGAGCTCTAATCCCCCAAATAAGAATCTTACCCACCCACCCCCCAATTTTTCCTTTTGTCTGCTAATTTCTAGTATTTCAGTAATTTAAAACTTCAGTTGAGTTGTTAGGGTTTCTTGTGATGTGTGGGGAAAGTACCCATTCAAACTTTCCTTCTTACTGTTGTGTACCTTCCAAGTCATTTCTGACTTATGGTGACCCTAAGCCAAATCTATCACATGGTAAACCTTGGCAAGATTTGTTCGGAAGAGGTTTGCTTTTGTTTTCCTCTGAGGCTAACTTGCCAGTGGGTTTCCATGCCTGAGCAGTGATTCGAACCCTAGTCTCCAGAGCCATAGTACAACACTCAAACCACTATAGCATGCATCCAAAAAGGGGGGAAAGGCAAAGCTATACAGGGAATGCAAACACAGCAAATACAGTACTGTATAACCTTCTAAACATGAACAGTTTTTAATTTCTCACTCTCTGCAATGCCGGAAATGTGGAGATTGAAGGAAAATTTTATGGTGAGGGAATTATTACTTGGTGGGATGCCCTAATTGTGTTTTTCTCCTGTGGCTACACCCTTGGTATTAGATGGTCTAATCCAAGTCAATTATAATAACATCCAAAATCCAACACAACTACCCCTCAATACTGTATGTAATCTAGCCAATGAAGGTTTAAAAATTCTGCATGCACTGCAGAAAAAAATCAGTCAGAAAATCTGTCATTTCAAAGCAGAAGCCATTTCAAGCAGTACTTCAGAATCAAACAACCAAGCTCTTGTTTTTCCTAGGGGCAGAGGAACAAATGTGAACTCAGCACTTGGAAGGAAAGATTTTTACCCTTTTGCACTGGGTGCCCACCAAACTGATCCCCCCGGCACCGCCTTACCACTCACACGGGGAATGGGTTTATAAACATATCAGGTCGAAAATGGCTGAGGGAACAGGTTGATTAAAATGGCCCACAGGAGACAAAGCCTCCCATATAATAATAATAATAATAATAATAATAATAAATTTTATTTATACCCCGCCCTTCCATAAAAAATGATCAGGGCGGCTTACAAGATTTATAAAAACATTACAATACAGGTTAAAATCCAATATAACAGTTAAAAACATTATTACAAAAACAAAAACAGGAACAGGAAAACAATAAAATGGGAAATACACGTATCAGGGGCAAAGTGAGACATCAATCCGGGTCAAAAAGAGGGGGAGAAGATGGGAGAAAGGGGGCAGGAAAATAAATAGACAAATTAAGGTGGGAAGGCCAACCGAAACAAGTATGTTTTCAACTGTTTTTTAAAAACAGCTAACGAGGTGGCGGTGCGAAGCTCTGCAGGGAGCTTATTCCATAGGGAGGGGGCAGCAATAGTAAAGGCCCTCTGCGAGGTCCGTATATAGTTGGATCTAGGGACCTCCAATAGTTTACTCCCAGAAGTTCTGAGTGTGCGAGGCGGATTATATGGGGAGAGGCGGTCCTCTAAGTACCCTGGGCCCAAGCCATTTAGGGCTTTATAGGTCAAAACCAACACCTTGTATTGAGCTCGGAAGCGAATAGGCAGCCAGTGAAGATCTTTTAAAATAGGTGTTACATGGTCTGACCTGGAACTACCAGCGACCAATCTAGCTGCCATATTCTGCACCAATTGCAGCTTCCGAGTTTGGTACAAGGGTTGCCCCATGTAGAGCGCATTGCAGAAATCTAATCGAGAGGTTACCAAAGCATGTACAACAGTTTCTAGGTCCTTTCGGTCCAGGTAGGGACGCAGCTGGCGTATCAGCCGAAGCTGATAGCAGGCACTCCTGACCGTCGCATCCACCTGAGAAGTCAGCTGAAGCGACGAATCAAGGAGCACTCCCAAGCTGCGCACCGAGTCCTTCAGGGGGAGCGTGACCCCATTCAGGACCGGGTGACAGATCTCGCCACCCGAAACCGGGGAACCTATCACCAGTACTTCCGTTTTCCCTGGATTCACGCTGAGTTTGTTCTCCCTCATCCAGCCCATTACCGACGCCAAGCAGGCATCTAGAGGAGAGATGCCATCCTTAGTTACTGCATCAGTCGGAGACATAGAGAAAATTATCTGGGTGTCATCAGCGTACTGATAACACCGCGCCCCATGTCTCCGGATGATCTCTCCCAGTGGCTTCATGTAAATGTTGAATAGCATAGGGGACAAAATCGCTCCTTGAGGGACACCAGATGTAAGGGCCCTCCTATCGGAGCGACAGTCCCCCCAGCTCCACCATCTGGGATCTGCCCGAGAGGTAGGAACGGAACCACTGCAAAGCAGTGCCCCCAATTCCCAACTCCCTCAGGCGTCCCAGAAGGATACCATGGTCGATGGTATCGAAGGCCGCTGAGATGTCCAAAAGCACCAACAGAGACACGCTCCCCCTGTCCATGCCCAGACGGAGATCATCAACTAAGGCGACCATGGCAGTCTCAACTCCATAGCCCGCCCGGAAGCCGGTTTGAAATGGGTCCAGAAAATCGGTGTCGTCCAAGATCGACTGAAGCTGGAAGGCGACTGCTCTCTCGATCACCTTCCCCAAAAAAGGTAGCAGCGAGATGGGTCTATAATTATTATGGAGCAGGGGGTCTAAGGAGGGCTTCTTTAGCAGGGGTTTAACCACTGCTAATTTTAATTTGGATGGAAACTGACCCTCACTTAGAGATGTATTAATTATGTGATGCAACATTAGTCGCACCACATCTCCCCCCTGAGCTGTCAACCATGAGGGGCAGGGATCAAGAGAGCTCTGCTGGTAACCCATGCTGCAACCTTTTTCATTTATTCACCTTCATTTTCTCCAAACTGAAACAAAACTCATGTTCAGGCTCACGAATACTTTGATCCTGCACAGCCTCCTCCCCTAATACGTATTTTACACCTGATGAAATAAGTGTATGATTCCTTCTGAGATCAGGTCTCTTCAATCCTGTGGCGGGTGATGTATCACCCCTGGCCCAACCTAAAAACAGCATTTGGTGGCATCGGTATATGCACAGATCTCCAGTGTGATATTTTGAAACATGTTTTAAGGGGGTAAAAGAGAGAAAAGAGGGATGCAGCATTGCCCTTACCACATGCAACTACCTGCCCTGTTCTTTCTTAAAAAGCATCTGCAGTCTGCCTCACCCTCCCTGGCACTCCTCCCTCATGAGGGATACTTACCATTTTTGTGCATCTCCTGTTGAAAAACTGTCTGTCTGTCTTATGTAGTGTATAAAGGTAAAGGGAGGGATGTAGTGGCTCAAGTGATTAAGACACTGATTCTGTTGATTGCAAGATCAGCAGGTTGGCAGTTTGAGGCCTGGGTGCCACATGATGGGGTGAACTCTCATCAATAGTCCCAGCTCCTGCCAACCTAGCAGTTCAAAAGCATACAAATGCAAGTAAATAGGTACCACTCCGGTGGAAGGTCAACAGCATTCTGTGCAATCATGCTGGCCACATGATCACAGAGTAGTCTCTTTGGCTTAGTAACGGAGATGAGCACTTGTTGGATATTAACTTTAAAGTCCTCAATGGCTTGGGTCCAACCTATCTTCGGGACCTCCTCCTTCCATATAACCCTCCCCACATACTTAGATCCTCGGGGAGGAATTTGTTACAGCCATATAAAACAAGGCTGTCAACGACCTCCTAGAGGACTTTCTCAGCTAACACATCCAGATTGTGGAACTGCCTGACGGACATGATCCATCATATTACCACCCTAAACAGCTTTTAAAAAGCTATAAAGACGGATCTCTTCCAGCAGGCCTTTCCTGAATAGTGCCCTGGCCACTAGAAGAAATCTAACTGCTGAATTCCAACCTCACCTTAGTCACGGTCTATTGTTTATTGTATTAATTTTTAAGTATGTTTTCATTCTTACATTGTTTAATGGTATTTTAAGGGTGTGTGTGAGGGTTTTGGATTGTTTATATTTTAATCTTTGTAAGCTTCCCTGACTGCATTTTATAGAGGGGAGGGGGATATTGTTGTTGTTGTTGTCGTCCCTATGGTTGGACACAAATTGACAACCTTGTCAATGGGGAATAACTTTACCTTTTAAGCAGGGGACAGGCAAACAAATCTTGACTGAATACACCCAGCCACCTATCATCTACTCCTTTCTTATCAGAAGTTCTTTTCTCAGTGAGTTTAGGCTGACAAAGAGCTCACCACCACCTTCTTTCTTTCTGTTTTTTAAAATGAAAACAACCAGATTTTTGGATCAGATTTTCAGATAAAGCCTCAGCATAATGCTCTTCTTAAAAGGTAATGGTAAAGATAGTCCCGTGACATGAATGTCTAGTCATAACCAACTGTAGGGAGCAGTGCTCATTTCTGTTTCTAAGCCGAAGAGCCAGCATTGTCCGAGGACTGCTCTGGTGTGGCCAGTATGACTGCACCGAACACTGTTACCTTCCCACTGAGAAGTGGTCCTTATCTATCTACTTGCATTTGCATGCTTTCGAACGGCTAGGTTGGCAGAAGCTGGGCCTAGTGATAGGAGCTCACCCCATCATGCAGCACTCAGACCTCAAACTGCTAACCTTCTGATCTTCCGATCATCAGAACTGGCATCTTAACCATTAAGCAACTGCATCCCAATGGTCTTTTTAATCCCCTCCCAATAACTGGGCAATACAGTTGGCCCTCCAGGGGATCCGTTCCGGACCCTTCCCCCAAAATGGAGGATCGTGCATATTCAACCCCCATAGGCTTGAATGGGGCACGTACCTGGATGACAGGGAAGGCGAAGGGTGAAGAATTTATATAATGCTGATGTTGTGAGGTTTGCCCAGCAGAAGAAAATTAAGAAGGGCATCGTTTCATTCTGCTTAAACTGCCAAGACCCATATCTCAAAGGCTGCCCTCCATTTCAGGGCACTAGGCATCATCACGCTTTCATGGAGGATGCTGACAGTGTAAGTAAAGGGTTCCGAGAAAAGCCTTTAGGATTTGAAACAGTGGGAATAAAAATATTCAATGCTAATTCTCAGGAGAAACAGAAATGAAAATTAGCTGTCTTAGCAGTCAGAAGCACAGTCCACTGAGCAGAATAGACCTTGCAACAAATGTAGGCACTGTATCCTAACTCCATTATCCTCTTCTGTTCACACTTATTTGAGAGTGAGTCCCACCACAGAACATTTGGGTGCCTGAGGCATTCATTAAAGCCTTGAATTAATCAGGAGCTGCCACTTCCACATTCTCCAACATTTCACAGATGAAAATTGGGACTCATGGCCAAGCAACATTAGAGGGCAAATATTATTAATGAGGAAGAATATATAAGCTAGGAGATGATACAGTAGTTTGCTTTCGCCAGAGTCTATAGGGAAGGACAGGATTCTGCCTCTCCTCTCTTCTCCCTCTTGCTGAGTTAAGTGAGTGCAAATTACTTTTACACTTTGAACTCAATTTGCAGCAATAGAAGTAAGCTGAGAACAAAGGGGGAATGTGGGATGACAAGAGGGTTAATCACAACTGTTCCGGCGAAATCAGGACAGTTGAAGAATATGCATGTCTCTCCAGTATTCTTGCTCTGTCTTTTCTTTCTGCCTAGCTGTGGCTGCCTGGGCAATTCCATGCTGCAGCCTCAGGAAATGTTACTTCAGAAACTCAAATATGGAAATCAATCAAATTCTGGCTTTAATTTCATGATATTGCTATTGTTGTTGTTGTATGCTTACAAGTTGCTTCTAATTTATGGTGACCTTATCACGGGGTTTTCTTGGTATGTTTCTTCAGAACGGGTTTGCCATTGCTATCCTCTGAGACTGAGATATGCCCAAAGTCAGCCCGGTGGGTTTACATGGTCATGCCAGGATTTGAACCCTGGTCTCTAGAGCCATAATTCAACACTCAAACCACTGTACCACGCTGGCTACCTATTCCATGATATAGTCACATTTAAGTTTGTGTGTTTAAATAAAAAAAATAATTCTAAATATTTCTTCATCTCTCTCTTCATGTTGAAAGCTAAGATCATTAAAAAATAAACCCTACAGAAACTTTCATACCATGCATAGCTGTTGGTGGGTTGCTGTTTTTTATACCACTTGTGTTTGTACAGAATTTTGAATATCTTTCACAAATTTTCTTGCAGAAAACCTCTCAAACATTACACAGTGCATAGTTAAACTATGGAATTTACTGTCACAAAACGTGTTGGTGGTCATCAACTCAGACAGCTTAAAAGGGGGATTAGACAAATGACTTTCAGTTTCAGAGGCAGTGTGCCTTTTTATACCACTTCTTGGGGAACATGAATGGATAGGATTATTCAAGGCCATCCAATTTTGCTCCCGGTAGCATATCAGGTTTCACCTGCTTCTGTATTCCACATGATGAGAATGGAAATGCACCTATGCTTGAGAGCAACAAGCCAGTTTAGAGGGTGCAGAACAGGCCGCATGGTACACAAACTGTGTGCCCTAAGAGAAAGGACTAGCTAGTGGCTTTCAGAATAGTAGTCAAGGGTTGATGTTGCAATTTCTTCAGCTTCTTGTCAACTGACAATAGCTCAGCTCTGAGGCTATTGCATTTGCGCAGGCTTGGCATCAGCATGCAGCATCTTGAGCAACTACCTGGATCCCAGAACCTTGCAGCTATCTCTTAACAACTGTCTTTTCTAGTCCCACTGATCAGTGCCAGGCAACATTTTTGTTGTGGTGTCCCTTCAAGTCATTCCTGACTTATGGCGATTCTAAGGTGAACCTATCATAGGGTTTTCTTGGTAGGATTTCAGAGGAGGTTTGCCACTGACTTCCCCTGAGGCTAAGAGCATGTAACTTGCTCAAGGTTACCCATTGGTTTCCATGGCCAAGCTGGAAATCAAACCCTGGTCCCCAGACTTGTAGTGCAATGCTCAAACCACTACATCATGCTGGCTCTCTGCCAGGCAACATACTGCCATTTATAATTTCCCAAAAAGCCTCTGATGTAGCAATGTACCTTCCAACATTTCACAGATGAAACTGGAGACTGGAAAATGCCAACTGGTACACAGCTGCTTGCAATCATTGCCATGTAAACTTTTTTTTTACTCTGGGGCACTGACTTACCTGGAGAGAATTTCTAAGGGCCTCCTCCATGATGGAAATGCTTCTGTACTCCTTGCAGGTTTCCAACAGTGTCTGGTTGGCCACTACGGACTAAGAGGATTGCTGAGCTGTTTTTATATTGATTCAATTTGCCATATAACTTGCATTCTACTAGACATTCAGATGAATGGGGTGCGGTTGGAGGGACACAGAAAGAAATGGAAAACAAGGTGGTCATCTATCCTCTCCATGAAATGTGGCTTGTGGAGGGACAAATTCTGCAGCTCAGAACAAATCAAGATATAGATGGAATTACACTTAATGCATCACCACTTTGTATGCTCAAACCTTGGGACTGGGAGAGAGAGATTGTAAGTATGCATATAATATTCTATTATGCAGATAACACTTGGCCTCTGTGAACATCTATCAGTTGATTATATGGAGGTCAGGCCTGCTCTGATGTATCAGTACTTCTAAAAAAGATCTATACAATTTTAGAGTTCATATCCTTGTGGCAAAGAAAATATAGCCAATGACAGCCTAACCTCAATTTGCAAACATGGAAAATTGCTCATGAAGGGGGGAATAAAAGAGAAATGGTGCATGATAAAGAGGGGTAGGGGCACAACTTCTTCCTGGGTTGGATACACCAGAAGTAGTCTAAGGCCTGTTACAGACTGCCAAAATAAAGCTGCTTCGGGTCTCTTTGGAGTTATGCTATTTAAATGATGCATGGGTCCTAAGAGTCCGGAGGTCACGCCAAAGCCACACTCCATTCCTAAGCACTGGAGTGCAGCTTTGGTGCAGCTTCCAGATTCTTAGGACCCATGCATCATTTAAACAGCATACCTCCAAAGAGACCCAAAGCAGCTTTATTTTGGCAGTCTGTAACAGGCCTAAGACATTCTGCTGCTTGAGGTGGAGCAGCAAAAGCCACCTCCATTCTGGTCAAGGTGTGCACCTAATTTATTTTGACACAAGAGGCAGGAAATTCCACATATACATATCTTGCATCTGCAGCAGAAATGTAAGAACAACCAGTGTAATGAAAAAATTGAATGATTACGTAGCTAATCATTTTTCACTATTTCGGGACACTCAAAATCTGCTGCCTAAGGCAGATGCCTCACTATGCTTAAAAGCAGAGCCAACTATGCAATGCGTACACACTCATATGTATGTATGCAGTTGGTTTTCCTCCTCTGAGGTTTCGGCAGAGCTATAGCAAAGGAGTAACCATTGCCCCTGGCCTCCTCTCATTTCCTCAAAGACCTACAATCCCCCAGTCATCAAGACTCTCTTCAATCTTCCATATGTTTCTAGGTGTTTTCCCCCCTTAAACCAGAAAAATATTGAGAGGCATGAATACTGGACAAATATACAGTGGGGAGATCCTGTGTGGTAAGCACCTCCACAAACCACTGCACAAGGGCTCCCAAACCAATCTTTCTTGGAATCAAGAAAGAAGAGCTTGCATTCACTCGGGTATACATAAATATAAAGACAATTTCCTGGAGGTCAGCAAAAAAGGAGCAAGGGGGAGAGAGCCGGGGATTAGGAGTAAACAAAAGGAGAGAGCTGGGACAGGTAAAATAAAATGGGCAAAGACAGTAATCAGACCTGGAGGTAAGAAAAATGAAACCCAGAAACAGATTCAGGAAGGAAACGAAGCTGAATATAATTAAAGCAGGTGAACCTGGAAACCACACAGAATAAACCACAGAAGTAAAAGGTCATGAAACCAGCCTCAGAGCTACGTTTTAGTGTTATGAGGGTGCCAGAAAGCAGCAGGTCTGTTGTTTTTATGCTGCACTGATGCAATCTGTGATTGGATGGTGGTTTGTGGCAATTTCTACAGGACCTTTCTTGTTTTAATAGGTTGCACTTTTCTTTTCAATCCTACTGATACAGCATTGCTAACAAATTTTGCACAATAAATTTGTGTGTATGTGTCTTCAAATTCCCTGTGGACTTATGGCGACTCCATTCATTTCATAGGGTTTCTTTAGGCTAGGAATATTTACAGATAGTTTTGCTATTTCCTTGCTCTGAAATATAGCCTTTAGCATCTGGTATTGGTTGGAAATCTCCCATCCAAGTCCTTACAAGGGCTGGCCCTGCTTAGCTTCCAAGATCAGATGGGATCTGGTGCCTCTAGGGTATTTAGGCCCTGTCACAATACATTTATAAATGCATAATTAACTTGTAGAATATATTCCCATAGGCTAAGTGATATGGTAATATATGATCCGCTGTATTTATACAGAGAGAGAAAAACATGTAGATAAAAGCTCTGTCAATAGTTTCTAGCTATGTTGGAACCTCCAGAGCAGAGTTCAGAATGTTATTCAAGATAAATTAGTATAATGGTGAAACCATACATAACTGAACAGGAGTACCAGTAGATCCAGAGGATCATACTACCACAGCTCACAGCATATCCTTATATTCATACCTCTTAAAAATAACTGACTCAGAGACATTGTTTCTCTAAGTACCAGATGGCTAGGGATAAACACCAATAGGAAAGTCCATCATACCCTGCTTTCTTTGGGTTCAGGGGAATCTGACTGAAGTTTGCTGAAAGCAGAGATGGATCTGTGATCTGATACAGCTAAGATATTCTTAGAATGTTATACCTACTTATTTGATGGGTTATCAAGTGCTATATAGAACAATGAGTCCACATGGTCCTGTGCAGAGTGTTTATAATATCCACTAGGTGGTTAGGAAAGAGGCAAGAAACAACGGTTCGGAAAGGACCCAGATCTTCAGAGTTCTTTTCACCAAGGACTACTACTGTATAAGAAAGCCTTTTTCTAGGGTATAGCTCCGGAGTGGGGAGAATGAGGGCTTTCCACCCCCAAAAGACAATTTTCCTCTCCCATGAAGTTTTCCTTCAGCATCCAGATTTCTAACTTAAAGAAACCTTTTGTTGAGTATTTCAAAATTCAGTGTGGGCAGGCAAAGATAAAGGGCAGGCAAAGTTACCAAGGGAATGTGAACATAGTAAATATAAGTGTACTACATATGAACGATTTGCAGTATCACACTCTGCTTATGCTAGAAATTTGAGGACTAAAGGGAAATTTCGTAAGGAGAGGGGGGCAGATGCACGTAGCTACACTCCTGCTCTTCACAATAATTAATACTTTCTTTGACGATTTTATAAAAATGTGTACTGGATGTATCCATCTTCTTCTGTGAAGACACAAGATTGATAGGAAGGTGAATACCTCACCCAATTTTGTACCAACACCATTCTCACTATAATTGCATGTTTCAAAAGGTTTCCAAAACATAGCTATGGGAATAATAATAATAACATAAAAGCATTCTACATTTAAAGGCATTCAGCAACAAAAGGGGGAAAAACCCCCAAAACATAACCTTCTTTGTCTCATCACCCCCACCCTCTGCCCTTTGCAGCTTGTCACAAGAGATTTTGATGGAAACAGACACAGCAGAGCTGATAATAAAAACCTGCAGCACTCTTGCACAAGGCGGCATGCGCACCTCACATCCTCTAAATCAAGGTCAAGTTGGGAATCTCCCCACTGCTTCCCTGTTTGAATAATGGAGTACCATACCCATTCACACATACTGTCCCTGGAATGTCTCAGACCATCTCCTCCATGCACCTTGAGTACCATGGGACAGATTTCTGGAGCCCATGTTGACGTCTGCATCAGAAAGGCAGAAGATGCTTTCAGCTTGCATCACATGGTCCCAGGCAGAGGACTAGCCACAGCAAGCTCGGTGATCCATACTGGCGAGAGCAACTGCTGGCCATGTTCTGTCAAGCCAGCGTGGAAAATATGCTGTTTTGAAACAAAGAATGCTTCTGACAGGGATGCATTCCTCTCCCCCTCCCATGCAGACAGACTAGGGTGACATATTTTTTCTCAACAGAAGCAGCAAAAAGGCTGTTAAAAGTTATCATAGGAACCTACGAAGTGCTTTATACAGAGTCAGTGGCAGATGTTCTTTAGGGTTCCAGATATAGGCCTTCTCCAGTGCTACTGGGAGACTGAATCCATGTCCTTTGAATGCAAAGCATGTGCTCTACCCCAGTGGGCAAATGTTATAGAGCTCAAGTCAAGAAAATCAGTGCATCCACTCTCAGCACTAAAATGGTAGTTTGTGTATAGATTTATTTATTTTGATTTGAACCTGCTTCTCTGCTCCAAATGGAGATGCCCCCAATGGGTAATGACAAATATAAGAAGAATAACAATAAAGAGAGTAATTATAGCATGAATAACACTGTTAAAATATAAATCACTCCAATAAAATATCAAAGATGATAAATAAACCAGTTAAGAAAAAAAGCCCACAGGCAACACGGCCAGTTAACGTCAAATCATTTGAAGGCTGGTCTATCAGCAGCCATGAAAGCAAAGGCTGCTGTTACACTACAGAATTAATGCAGTTTGACACTGTTTTAACTGTCATAGCTCTATCATATGGAATCCTGGGATTTGTAGTTTGTTGGGACAGAAAAGGCTAAATATCTCACAAAAGTACAAATCCCAGGATTCCAAAGAATTTATCCATGATTGTTAAAGTATAGATGTAGCCAAATTGAAACTATCAGACTGACAAGATAGCATGATAGAAGCTGGTGCAAGATATTTTGTTACTTGTGGTCATTCCTGGCCCATGGCTCATGTGTGTGTCTGGGATCATCTCACCACCATACATGGCTATTTGCTATTCCAAGTCAAGGTGCATAGCATCCAAGGCTGAATTAGTTATTCTGGGACATGAGGATAGAAAATTTGGTAAGTGCCTCTTCCTTCAAGTAAAAAATACAGTATTAATGAATAAATAACTAATATTATTTTTCTCCCTTGTTTTGACCCTTAAAGTTAAGTGCCTGAGGCAGCTTTTTTACTCTGCTGAAAGTTTTTTTATACACAGATTGTGGGCCACCTAGTGATGTAAGTCTATTGGCCATTGTTCAAAACAGGATGCTGTACTAGATAGATATTTGGGTGATCCAGTAGTGCTCTTTCTGCATTTTAGTATGGCTTTATGCAAATTCCAGCAGCCCTTTCACACTACACACTTATAACAGTATGATTCCACTTTTACTGCAATGACATCTTATAGAATTCTGGGATTTGTAATTTGGTGATGCACTGCAGCACTATGTCTGGGAAATCTAAATTCCTTAGGATGGAACTACAGCAATTAAAGTGGAATACAAATGCTATAATTGTGTGAATGGGCTGCAGGAAAGCCATGGTAATATTTATACTCCTGGAGGGTAGGGTGGGATTTCACCTGGGTTGTGAACCCTATAGAATAGTGCAATTTAAGATATAAGAGTTTAAATGGATGTCTACGTAGGCTTACATTAATTCAATATCCTTCCAACTGGTGTGTTGTTGTGGACTGTGAGTGATGTGAGGTGTACCTTTTAACACATCTGAAGTAGGGGAGACTGGTTTAGTAACACTGTACCACTTTCCACAGGAATGCAGGGACTGCGATTCTGTAAGTGGGGCATTAAAATAATTAGTTTACTTATTCTGGAGCCACCCATTTGAAAAAGGCACTCACTAACTCTTCTTGAAACTAACACAAGAGGAATTCAGCACATGCCTTTTTAAAAATAGGCAGTTCCAAAATTAGTGACTGAGGGTGTGAGGGTCATAATTGAAAAGATGTCTCCGTCACTTAAAAATAAAAACTTGTAACAAGATTAGGACACAAGGTCATAGTAGGTACGAATGCAATGGTCCCCATTAGACGGAAAGTGTAATTAAAGATCACATTCCATTAGTAAGCTCTCTGGTCCCCACCCCAGATAGTAGAAAAAGGGAGGATAGAACTTGGACATTCTTGAAGCACGTCTTGGGTGGTATGCTGGGATTTAAAAGAGATTTTGCTTCCTGATGGACTCAACATACTGCTAAGATCTTCAGCTTTCACAGGAACCAGTGGACCAAAGGTCTGAATTATCTGTGCTGAAGAATGTCTCTCTGTGACAGGTATATAACATAGAAACCATCAGAAGAGGGGAGCAGGCTTAATCCTGGCCTGGGGGAAGAGGAGCTCAGGAGCTTAAATAAATAAAGAAAAGGAAGTGATTTGACCAATTCCAGCTCCCTCTCTAGAACCCCTGCAGCAACGTTGGGCTCCATTTTCACCAATTTGTTTTTGTAAGGATAAGAAAGCAAAGAAGAAGAGACTGCCATCATGAGAAAATGAAAAAGACACCGCTTCCTCCCAGGGCCAACAGCAGGAGGACACAGCTCCTCTACCAGGAAGGATTTAATCTGTAAATTATAACCTTCTGTATTTGCTACAGTTTAAAGAGATACAGGATGGAAAGAGAAGATGAAACACATGGCAACAAAGTTGTAGCAAATTAGACAAGGATTCAGTGCTGGACTGTTGGTAGGCCAAAAGAATGAAAATAGTAAAAATGAGAGTCAGTCTACTGTTCTGGGCATTACCACGCTAGCCTTGCTCTTAAAGCAATTGTGTGAGGTTTTGACAAATTCGAACATACCGCTTTCATAGCAGTCATCACCACATGTTTTCTCAATTGTACGACTGGTGCTGCTGTTCCATTGCGTCATCTTACCGACTCTCTCTTAACTCCATCTTCCTGCCCTCTGCTTAACCCAGCATGCCTTTTGGTTATTTTATTTTTATTTTTTTCCACATTTTTCATGCAATTCCAGAGCAATTATGGAGCTCTGCTATGGCAAATTAAGGTTTTTACTTTTTAAAAGATAAGAAATAGAAAGAAAAAAACACCAAAATAAAGGCAATCTGGCTGCTTGGAAATAGGAAGGGGGAGAGGAGGGAACACACCATGTGTCTACCAATCTCACAACTGCCCTGACGGTGAGATGTTACTTTGGGGACTTGTGCAACTGCAAGGTCATTGATGGGCTTCCTCCATCAATGAAAAGGGACACAACATCTATGGTCAGAGTCAGAGCAGCCACAGATCAGAGGTGTCAGCATGCAATAGGTATTGTCAAAGCCACTCTTTTCATGGTATAACTTCCACTTAAAAATGCATATAGTAATTAACTTAGTGTTTTGTTTTGTTGTAAAATTAAACTAAAGTTTGCAGGTCAGAAAGGAGACTGATGCAAGTTACTATTTAGGGTTGCTAAATTAGAAGCATTACAGGCTCCAAGATTTCCATTCTGCTTATGGTTATGTCACCAATATGAGCCCTGGTGACATCATCAAAATGGTGCATTATACATCAGCAATTCTCCATCTGACCATGTCATCCAAATAAGAAACATAATTTAACAAATGAGATAATATTTATCTTATTGGGAATAAAAAAACAAAACAAAACAAAACAAAACCCAAACTTTCCCCAGCTGTTTATAACATCTTTGCAAGTGCAGCATTTAAAAATATGCTCTGAACACAAAACATCAGCTGTTTCTCAGCTCAGTTTTAACAGTGTTCTAAGCATTACTTTTAATACAAGAGAACTGTAGTTCAACCAAAGAATCTTTTCCAAGGAATAGGAATAAACTTCGACTTTAATGGGTTGTTCCCACTAACAACAGCCCCTCACTGACCAATAATAATACTAGGCTAGAGGAGGGATATGGAATATATGGCTTTCCAGATGTTGCTGAGCTGCAACCCTCATCCACCTGAGACATCTGGGGGCCACACATATAATAAGGTAGTTCACATGGAGCTGAACATTGGTCTATTTAGTAACTAAGCTACATGGACAGATGGACCAGTTGTTGCCTCAGTATGAAGGTTTGGTCTGAAAGCTCAGAGGGAACGAACCTGGAACAGCCACTTTTTAGTTTACTCATTTCAAAATCTCAGCCTTGCTGTGTAGTGACAAAGCTGACTTGGCAGATATGGGAGATACAGATTACAAAATAAATAAATAAATAAATAAATAAATAATTTTTTACAAATACTCTGCAGATGGAAATTAATGCAAAAAATGCAGGCAGCGTAACTGCTCTCCTGGTTTGGACAGCAGGAATTATAATCTACTATGCTATTAAATCATCTCTTTAGACAAGGTCATTTGATTCTTGATAGCCAGAATAGCAGAACTCAAACTGGTGTTAAAGAAAACCTCATAAGCATGGCATGACTTTGTAGAATTTAATTCCAAAATTTCAGAGAATGCTGTAAATTGAAAATCTGGAAGGCTTTGAAATTCCCCTATGAGGAAAATAAATTCAAATAATATTATGTAATGTCTTTTTGCTCCTCCAAAAAGGAAAACTTGTCAAATATTGTAGGAGGGGTTCTGATTCAGCAAGGTCAGGAAGTAGGATGGGGAGGGCTGATAGTAATGACATGTTAAATTCAGTTTAAAGGCCTCAATCACCCAGATCAGAATGGCTATGTCCTTCTAACTTGCTTTCCTGCTAAGAACAAGTGGGGAAAAAACTGTTTTCTTAGATTTTTCAGATCGTGGTAAGTTAGGCCACTACATATCTTTCCTGGCCTACAACTCACAGAATCTGTGCTGGTTGACTGATTCTTAGAGATGCAGTCTGAAAAAGTAACTTTTCCAAGCTCTGCATGTGACAGAGCACTGACCCATCAAACTTTTCAGTCCTTGAAAAGAGAAATAAGGAGAGGGAGAGAGAGAATAAAAAACAGAGAGAAAAAAACAACTCAAGGTTGTTTTCACCTTGCCGAATTGCCCCAATCTAATATTTCTGGTCCTTAAATTTAAATTCTCTACCATTTATCTAAAGGCATTGCTTAATGTTTCACTGTTAGTTAAGAGGCCTAGTTAAGGTGACCAGACAGTATAACTGAAAAGGAGGTCTGGGCACTGTAAACTGTAGGACATTCAGGAAAAATTTAGGACATTACAAAATAAAAGCTAACAACACTAATATAAATATAAATTCATGCGTCTTAGTCATGCTCAAAATGGAGGGCATTTTGGAATTCCTCCTGGACAGAAACTTGACATGTAGGACATGTCCCGGAAAAGGAGGACATCTGGTCACCCTGGACTATGGTTTCCAACCCATTCCATTTTTTAAAGCTAGCATAAAAAGTAGCACACCACATAAGGGACAGATATGTTTTGGGCTCTGTGCAAGGAAACTGCCATAGAAGCTTTAATTCATATGTATGTATGGTGTGTGTGCGCCATAAAGTTGGCTGTCGACTTATGGCAACCCCAGGAATTTCATAGGTTTTTTCAAGACGAGGAATACTCAAAGATGGTTTTGCCAGTTCTTTCCTCTGAAATATAGCCTACAGCACCTGGTATTCATTGGTGGTCTCCCATTCAAGTACTAACCTGGTCTGGTGCTGATTAGCATATAGACAACATTATTTGCCCTAGGCCAGGATTTTCACCACACTCAAA
This sequence comes from Sceloporus undulatus, assembly GCF_019175285.1. NCBI lineage: Eukaryota > Metazoa > Chordata > Lepidosauria > Squamata > Phrynosomatidae > Sceloporus > Sceloporus undulatus. Next base: position 85,282,128 of record NC_056527.1, on the reverse strand, counting down.
AAAAGTATAAACCACCAGCATCAAGTCTACTAAATTAAATGGACCAGGGAGCCAAAAATTTAAGTGATCTTTCTTTACAAAGCCTAGATATTTAACAAACAGTAGATTATGGTTTTGGTCCCGATTCAAAGAAAGATTGTACAAACCAGATTAAATGACCTCTTTCATTAGGTCAATTTAGGTTGACATAAGAAATGAGTTAGTTTTTAAGTTTCAATTAACTCTTCATCAGGCATAATCTAGGTCACAATTGAGTGAAAACATGTATTCTGACATTGGCAACTTTAGTTTATGACCAAGTTTATGACCATGGCCAATAATGTGTAGGCTTCTGACAATGCGGATAGCTCTTTATTCTGCAATGCAGGTTTGGAAGGTTTTTTTAAAAATCAGAATTAGTAAAGCAGAGTCAATGCATAGTTGACAAGAAACAATGCAACAAAAGCTTATTGGGAAAGAGAAATACCAGACAAAAAAATTGAATGGAACTGAAGAGCTAGATTATATAAGAAATCTAACATCTAACATAATACCGAGATGTCCCCCCCCCCTCCCCGCCCCTCGGAACAGAAGACAGCAATGTTGGTCATCTTTCAGAAATGGATTAGTTCATGATTAAACTTGTAAGAAGACAAGCAATCAAGACTGCTTTTACATTACCATCAAAATGTGTAGACAAAGAAAAATTCTACAAAGACTTTAATCAAACTCTGTGACAATGAATTTAAGAGATTTGGGCTATAATCTTATGCACACTTATCTAGGAGTAAGTCTCACTGAACTCTGTGAGCTCGACTTCTGAGCAGAGATGCAAACAATTACATTTAGTCAGCTGGCAATTATGTGCATACAACTACTTGAGAGCAATTCAAAGTGAATTTTGTGAGATTTACTTCTGAGCAAACTTGCATTACAACTGGTTGGGATTCAATGGCTTTGCAGAAAGTCCTATTATTTCTATTAATCATAGAATCACAGAGTCCTTTTTTTCAGATCTTTCACCCAAAAACATTAAAGAAATATAAGAATTGAATGCTTTCCATTTAAATGTTATTTTAAAAAATGAAATATCAACATTGCTTTTCATCTAAAATGAATTATTTTCATACAACTCAGACAATTTATGATCAGCCCAAACAAAACATTAACCTTTGGGGGAGGAGATTAAACAATTTGATAATCCACGGATCTCATGCTATAATAAATTTGTTAACCTCTAAGGTGCCACAGGATATTTTGCTGTTTCAGTTGCAACAGACCGACATAGCTGCATCTCTGAAATGTATAATAATAGTTGATAGTGTCTGATAAAATGGGCAACTCTGATTTTATGATTACAACATATGGGCATGGGGAGAAATGGATGCTACTTAAGGTTTATGTATCTTGATACTTGCTACATTAGAACAGAAAACTGTAGTGCATCCAAAATGTTTAAGTGCACTGGACATAATGGCATTCTTATGCTCTCCTTCACTACATCCCCTTGTGCCCCTCACATTCTCTTCTGGGGGCTTTAGTGAATAAGAAGAAACTATGGAAATTCCACTCACACAAGCTATCTCCAGAACTCAGAAATGTTACTTATTTGGACTATATCAGGCCATGCCAACTGAGGGATGCTGGGAGTTGCAGTCTAAAATATTTAACTTTTCTAGTGTTTGGCGTGATCTTGGCTCCGATTCCTGTCTCCCATTCCAGCTTACTGTGACTCATTTCAAGCCTTTCCCCAGGTAACCAAAAGCAATCGTCCCTTGTGTTAAATGCTCCTGAATAATATTTGGCTATGATAAAAATATGATAGCCCAAGATGATGGAGGGAACCCAGAACCCACTGTACATTAACCCATGTACCAGGGGGCAAAATTTCCTTCCTGTTTGTTTGAATCTTTCATATTTCTCCGATATAACCCAATTAATTTGGTACTTGTATATTACTATACTTTACTATATATTTTGATACTTATACACAGCATTGCTTTCCTTTTTTATTTGCTGGCTCATCTCACTGTAGCTATATGAACATCTCATTTGTAGACATGGAATTTTACATTTTCCGCTTCTTCTTGCTAGTAAAGAAAATTCTTTGTTTTTAAAGTATAGATAATTTCAATAAATGCAAAAAAATAATAATCAGCGGTAATTCATTATATACATATCCCTAACACACACACAAGTGCCTCTTATTTTGCTATCTTACCCAGTGAATTTTATCACACAACCTTGTACGCTGGTGATTGAGTGCCTAAGCCTGATTAAGGATGTGATTTTCCCCATGCTGTTCCTTTTCTCTATTTATTGCACATTTTCTATTAATTCGTTAAACATTGTCACTGAGCCCATAGTGTATAGTTTTGTGGGGGCCTTTTCTTGCTGTCTCTCACCTTTTTGAGAGAGACTGGTCGCATTAAGCAGCATGATTTTAAAGGCAGATGTGCATACCATGGATCTATAACACAAGGGCATCAGGATATCCCCCAACAATATGTTCAATCTTTGTTTCATTTTCTTTGTAACTACAACACACTCATTGCAAGCAGCTAATATTTTGGGGCATGACATAAATACAAAGGTTTGATCCAGGACACAGATTACTGAATGTATAACACGGGATACATCTATGCTGCGCAAATCAAGGGTCCACATAGAATAAGTTACCTCTTCTCATAAGTACAGCTATCAAGGTGGGAAGGTAGAGAATGAAGGTATTTCTCTCCCCATAAGATCCCTGTCCTCCCCCCAATTTTTTCCTTTAGTCTCCAGATTTTTAGCATTGCAGTAACTTAAAACTTCAGCTGAGCATTTAGAAATACAGTAAGGTAGCCAAAGAAAAGGGGCAGGCAAAGATAGCAAGAGAATACAGTTTAACACAGCAAAAATAAGAGTTCTAGGTGTTTATTCACTAACTTACTCTCTGCAATGTTAGAAATGTAAGAACTGAAGGAAAATAAAATCTTGATGTCTGAATACATTTTTGTGAGGTGTAGAATGTCCTCATTTTGTCACTTCTGTCTGTTCTGCATCCCAGCACAGGATTTGAGCACAGCAAATCTATGTGTAAAAACGTTCCATTATCCATGGATTGCGCTCATTAGATTGAAGAAGACTCCAAATAATTTTCCTATTTTAAAGAAATCATAAAACAAAACAACACTTGTTTCTCTCGTTTTCCTATGTTATCCCAATACAAGATTTCCTTTAAAACACACATGGACCCACAACATAAATATATCTTTCTTGAACAAAAGACATTCCTTGTGACCTTCATAAAAATATTGCTCTCTCCCAAGGAATCTAATACAAATCAGAAAAAAATAAATCTCACTAACTTTTTGCTTTTCTCATTTTAACAGGGGATTTTATTTTTTTTAACCCATCCTCACAGGATTTATTTTTATTTTTCCTGAGATGTTTGGGGTCCTCCCCCCCCCGACACGCTTCTGTTATAGCAAAAGAGACAAAAGAGAAAGCCCCACCAAATGCAACCTGACAAATATACTTTCTCTGCAATGGTTACATGTCACAGAAATTTGAGGAAAGGCTGCTTTGTGTGAGACAATGATGGGCAACACAGATTACATTTCAGGTTATTCAAAAAAATTAAAGCAATCCATGCAAGACAGCGGAGATGTGATGCTGCCACCAGTGAAAAAGTATTCTGCACAAAGGGCCCCAAATGAAGATATTTGGCTTTCTTTGATTTCATGTTGTTACAAAAATACACAATTGGATAGAATTGGGCAAAAGACAGAATTAATGGTACAGAATGAGCAAAACCAATGAGAGATGTAGGAGAGAAAAACACTTCATTTTCCTATGTAACATACAACACATGCAATTGTCTCTCCAAAAGACTAGTAAACCACCACAGCAATAGCAAGAAGATGGGCTTAAATTCCATAACCTAAAAAGCCACACTGTTCATATCAGTGAACACTCAGGGTGATGTAAACCCAGCAAAACATCTCTACCAGTACCTATGTGGGGAAGCGGAAGGGCATGAGCCTCAGTTTCTCAAATGGTGGTGTTTCAGTCGGACCTATTTGGCCACAGAATGCAGAGGAATCTAATAACTGCGATCGAGATCTCAGTTGTTTTTATCCTCATACATGCTTTCGCATGCTTGATCTCCTTCTGGATTTTCACGATGCGCACGCGCACACTGACAACACGCATACACACACAAAAACTACTGCAGAGCTGCATTCCATCTCAGGGCAAATAATCAATAAATAATTGCACTCATCATCACCAAATCACAACTGCCCTCACCCGGTTGTGGGGAGCAGGCGTCCATAGAAGATGCCGCAGTCTTAAAAGGTGGCTAAGGACTGCCAATAAATAAATAAATAAATAAATGGCGTTGCCTGCCTTTGTTTTGATTTCTTTACCAGGACGACAATCTTTGCTAGTCAAACAAAAGCCCATCTCCAACACTCCCCACCTTATCCCACCACTTTGAACGCTACTTGTAATCAAGACCTGAAAAGACAAGATTGGGTGAAATGTGTTTTTCACTGAAGAGCATTTTGGAAAAGAGGTTTCATCAAAACTACTTAGATTTGATGCGACATTGCTAAATGTGAGTGCATTTTAAAAATGACATTTTCATGCTTCCCTCCAACAATTATTTTGGCATGTGCCAATTAAATCAAATATTTCTCACCAAACCCAACATCTTCCCTTAAGAGATTAAGAGTGTGTGTGTGTACACACACACACACACACACACACACACAAACATATATATAATCTGAACTCTTTCTCGCTAGAAAAATGTTAATATTTAAATGTAGCCTGGACTGTTACAAACATTTAATCTTATTTCAATTTAGAACAATGCACTAAAACAAAAAGTTTTTGATTGAAAACTACAATTATTCTAGCAGGACTTCACATACATTTTGTAATGTAAATACAGTGGGTTTCCCATCCTCTTCAACTCTTTATCTCACAATCTATTACTACAATGTGAATTTGCTCTAGGCCTAAGAAAAAAAGGGAAGGAAATTATTGCAGTGCGGGATTCAAGGAAGAAAAAAAGACAATGGGGGGAAGCAACAGAGAGGAAACGAAAGGAAAATTGGAGAGGGAAATATAAAAATGGACACTCACAGCGGTATCCAAGGTGCTGGCAAAACCAGTTAGGGTCATTGCAAGCATTCTACCAATCTTACCCATCAAAATCACAAGTTGACTTTTTCAGTGGAGCTGAGCATGCTGAATTGATCTTGCAAATTTCCTCACCTGCAGTTGGATTAAACGTCATTTCACCCTGGAATCAATGCCTTGCTGGAAGGTTTTTAAAGGCTCTGGCAATCTGCCATCGAAAACGACACTGGAACCTTCACAAAACTGATACGAGACAGCTGCATCCAGCCGAAAAGTCAACTTGGGTTTGCCCTCAACATGTAAAGCACGGCTGCATGAATTACACCCAAGGTAGGGGTTGTGGGTGGGAATCTGAGGAATAAACAATCCATAGACTTTGCCACAGTTCAGAGAAAGATGGTACACCTTGCTAATGACAGCTGATACACTTTAAGGTCTGCCTGGGATGCTTCGCAGCTGGCAAAGGCATTTAGCCGCAGATTTTAACTATATCCAAGATCCTGGTTTCAGAAATTGTGGAAAGGCTTTTGCTCCCCTTTTCTCTCTGCAGGTGGCTGGGGGGAAAAACAACCCTTTTTGATTTCACCCTCTGCGTACAGGACATAAATTGTACAGATTCTTCAGAAAGAACTGTCCATGAGATTTTGCTGGCAAAAAACACCATTGACTCAGTCACTCCATTGGCAATGTGGCAACGTGGGTGATAGTATCTATGCTTTCTTGCTTTGCTGAAGGCTCAGCATCAGACACTCACACACACACAGGAGAAGGAAAAAGCCTACAGAAAAGTGATGCTTGCTGCTTCCCATTCATTGGTAGTGGAGAGAAAGAGGCATACAATTTAAAATCCAAGGCGCACCAAAGAAGAAGGCGGTGAAAGAAAGTTGCATGGCACTCACCTAGAAGCATCGCGATGGAGGCTGGCGTCTCTCCACTTCTTCACCTTTTGCCAAAACACACACCACTAGGCGCAAAAGAGCTCTCTCTCTTCCTCTCTCTTTTTGGCTTCTGAAATTGTATGCTGTGCAACTGCTGGCCACTGCCTCCCCCTTGAGCTGATACACTTACACCTCAATTAAAAGCTTAACGCTCGGCTGATCAGTGCCCTAAAGGAGGTAACAGCAGCCACGCTTTCCCCAGTCATCGGCCCAAGCAGGACAGATGGAAAAATTAGCCTCCGTAACTGCTCTCCACAGAGGTCCCTGCAAACAATGATGAGGAATTAACATTGAAATTGGATGGGGGGGGGAGTAGGGAGGGATGAAGACAGGGAGGAGGATCCACCACCCATTTTGCTCTTCAAAGGCTCAAGAAGATGCACACCGAATAAATGCTTTTTGACCACTAAATAAATGTTGGCTGAGAAATGCCGCCTGATGCAAATAAACTTCCAGCCTGATTCCCCACACTTTAAAATATCTCACATAGTGATTTATGAAAACATTCTCTGACATGTTACTGTTCAAACTTTTTAAAAGACCAGGACCGACCAGCTGAAGACAAGATGCTTCTTCTTGCCTTCCATACCAGTGGGCTGAACCCATTATTGTTATATTAATTACTGAGGATCATATGGCAATAGCACCTTTGGTTCAATGGTGCAAATAGCATGCAAAAGCCGGTGCAACCGCACGGAAAAATCTGGAACCAAGTCTCCCTCAGGCGTGAGTTAGCCTTTGGAATATTACCTACAGTCTTTCTCTGCTTTCCCTCTATCTGTAAATTGAGAATATCCCCATATGTATATGTTGCAAGGTTGATCCAAGACAAAAAAATGAGAGAAAAGCCAAAAGACATATTCTAAAGTCCTACAAAATGATAACAACAACACAAACGTATAGTTCAGATCAGGTCACAACATCAGTCAGTTGACTGCTTGTAATTTAAAATATGCAATCAAGCTGTGAGTCAGCTTGGCGCATTGGATGGAGTTTGAGCTGTAGGCAAGGAAGAATAAGGTTCCAATCCCTGCTCTGCCTTGAAGGTCACTGGCTGACTTTGAACCAGTCACTCTCAGCCTAATCTCACCTCTGCTAGGACTGTAAGGGAAATCCCTATTAGAAACATTCAGATGGTGTCCCTAAATTTGTTTATTTACTTATATACTACATTTATATTTCTAAGGTGCTCAAAGTGGCATATATGGCTCTCCTCTCCATTTTATTCTCACAACAACCCTGTGGGGTAGACCAGACTGAGAGTTAGTGACTGTCCAGTAAGCTTCTGTGGCCAAACAGGAATTTGAACCTAGGGTTACCCACTCCCAGGCCAAACCTCTATCCAATGTATCATGCAAGTTTGACACCTCACCACAGTCTCTCCTATACAAACCATGGCTGCCATTGCCTTCTATACTTGGAGCAGAAATCTGCCAACTGCACCAGTGACCCTTTCATAACGTGTGTGTGTTTTGTGGGCCTCCAAGTCATTTCCAACTTATGGCAACCCTAAAGAGAAGATATCATGGGGTTTTCTTAGCAAGATTTGTCCCAAGGAGGTTCACCATTGTTTTCCCTGAGGCTGAGAGCATGTGACTTGCCCAAGGTCACCCAGTGAGTTTCATGGCTGATCTGGTCTCCAGAGTCATAGTCCAACACTCAAATTACTATGCCACACTGGCCCTTTCACAATATACAATCATAATACTGTATTCCACTTCAACTATCATAGCTGCATTCTATGAAATCTTGGGTTTGTAGTCTGTGGAGACACTGGAGCTCTATGGCTGAGAATTCTAAATGTCCACCCCAAACTGCAAATCCCAGGATTCCATGGGATTTCCAGTGGCAGTGAAATCCCTAGTCTTGGTGTCACCTTGTGCCATAACCCATGGTGTCACCCCCCCCCATTGACCTCCTCCCATTTCACACCATACAGAATCCTTAGTCATGCTTTTTTGCACTAATGGTACTCATCAGTTGTACATTCCTATATACCACTAAATGTGATGCTAACAGTTGTGACATAAACAACTAGCACAATTAAAATTATACCTTCAAATTACAATGCCATACACACAACCTAAATGTCTTTACATAGTCATAGTGAAGACTTGGTTAAAATGAGATGTTTTTAATTTTTTAAATAATATTTTTAATTAAAATTAATTTTATTGAAAAAAATCAATTTTTTAAATTTGAAATTTAAATTTGAAAAAATTCTGGGACCTCTCCTTTCTCCTTCCACTGAGCTTCGCCCCACTCCCACCATCTCTTAAAGGATTTTAAAGGGAAGCAGGTGAATACCACAGCCTATTTCTGCCAAAAGGTAGGCATTCGAGGAGAACTGGTGTCACCCCCCCCCCCTTTTAGGGTGTCACCTGGTGTGGTGGCATCACCTCCCTAGTGATGCCACTGAATGAAAGGGGAATCAAAGCACTATAACTGTATAGTGTGAAAGGACCCCAAGTGGCCCAGCCTAAAGTGTAAGAGACCCCTTTTGTGTTGATGAAGCAGAGATATTTCATAAACCCCAACATGAAGTATCTGCAATATAAAGGTCTGTCTGCCCGCACTGCACACCACAACTCCCCTCCCTTATGCTCCTGTGCTTGGAACAATGACCTGGACAACTTCAGCATATGAAGCTTGCCCAATTCATCACCTTGTCTCTATTCCAGGAATAGCATCACTGCTACATTTCTATCAGGCCGCTGTTAGGGACAGTGAGTAAAGATCTTGCACTAAACACTTGAAAGCATAGAAGGAACAAACCCATTCATGAGGTAGGGCAATTAGGAAATCGGAAATGGCAATGCTTCTAGAAAACTGGGAGGCAACTTGCATTGGTTGTCAAGTGTGTTTAAGTGTGTCTATAGGTATCATGGCTACAATTATTATTTTATTTTTGCTTGGACAGCTTTTGCTATCACAGCTCTGTTGAGCTCCTCCACTTCCTCATGCCACTTCTTTCTTTCTTTCTTTCTTTGAACATGCCTGACACATTCATTTGAAGGAAAATAGGTAACTGATTTTTTTTTTTTTTAGGGAGGGGGGTAAAAATGGTTCTCCTGGTTCTCTTGTCAACCAAGATCACTATCTCCTCCATGGTAAAATTTCCTTCCTAATTCTCAGACCCATTGGAATGGGAGCAGGATCGTGGAAGAAGATTAGGATCCAAATTAATAAAGTTGAAAGAAATGTCTCCCTTGCTTCCCCCCCACAGACCCTCCCTTCTCTTCTTCCCTCTGTAACTGGAGTATCTTCAATCAGAATAAAGACTAAGCTATGGGGGTTGCCTTGCCAAGAGGCACACGTTGTCTTTTTCATCTTGGAAAGGCCAAGAAGACAATCTGCATCTTTTAAGAAGGAGATACAAACTATTTTTTAAAATGGGATATATGTTTCTTTGGTTTTGTTTAAATATCAAGGAAGGAAGGAAGGAAGGAAGGAAGGAAGGAAGGAAGGAAGGAAGACAGATCTCTGGCCTTGCCTTGTATTGTTCCATAGTTTGCAACCTTCAGAAATTTTGTCCTCATACTTAAATGTTAGTGCCATCATTCAATTAAACAAAACACCATCAATTAATTTTATGAATTTTGATACATTTGTATTAGAATAAGGAGATAGATTTGATGGGATAAAATCACTTTTGTTCAGTTTCAACGGTGTTTTAATGTTTTAAAGGAAGAACCACAAAAGGGGCATTCTCAAAAAGAGCTTTGTAAAGAGGAATCCTTTTTGTAACATGGTGCCCAGTAACCCATGCTTTTTATAGGTGTTTCTAGTAATATTTTCAAAATTGCTTGCTGATTAATTAAATGTACCATCTAAAAGGCAATAATCTTATAACTGCTTACCTGGGAATAGGTCCCACTGAAGTCAGTGCAACCTTCTTCTATGTAGAGAAATACAGGACTGTGCTGTTAAGTTGCTCTCCAGTGCAAACTAAGCTCCAAACACAGAGGGGCTTACCTCCAAGTAAACATGCATGAAATTATGCAGTATAGGAGTTAATCTAACCAAATCAATTGAATACATGTCTATGAAATATGTGTGCATGTGTATTTATACACACATGTATAAATATATATACATATCTGTCAATATCTATTCAGATGGGAGATTGCTAAGGAATACCAGGTGTTGTAAGTTATATTTCAGAGGAAAGCAATAGCAAACCACCTCTAAGTATTAAGCCTAAGAAAATCCTATGAAATTCATGGGGTTTCTATAACTGACTTGAAACGGTGTTTGTGTGTGTGCCTGTGTGCACGCATGTGTGCACACAGGTACACACAAAGACAGATATGTTACACCGGATGCTTAGATGACAGTTCGGTACAGCACAAACAGGAGAAGTAAATGTCAAGGAGAGGCTGCTAGGGGAGTTCTAACACCTTTAAAACTGGAAAAGAAGTCAGAGGAAACTCCTTGGATGGCAATGTACTGTTTTATGGGGAGGTGGATGGGAAAGGAAACAAAAATTCCTCTCACTTTGGAATCTATGTCCTTTCAGTTAGTATCAGTCACTTGAATCTGGACCCCCCTCCCTCTCTTTCATAAAGGCAGGGAGAGCTTCTGGAGTTTAAAACACATGTGTGCATAAGTAAAGACAGCTCTAGTTTTCTTTTTAATAGAAGCATTCACTTTTCCTATCAGATAAAAACCAATGGCCTCAGGCAGCTCCCCTTTCTTTTAATCACACAGCGGTGCAACCAGCTAACGGATGTTGAGCAGGTTGCTGAAAGCAAACATTCTTTGGCTATGAATGAACTGCCTGTGTGGCTGAGAAAAGGTTGCCTTGCAAGTGGTCAGGCAAGACCAGCCTCCACCTCAATAGGGATTTTTATGTGAATTCTGTCTATATCAAGAATACAGATGTTAAATATAAGCACAGCCAAGCTTGCACTTATACCTAACTTCTGCAGCTACTACTACTACTACTACTACTACCACCTTCTCCTTCTCCTTTTGTGTTGTGTCTTTTTAGATTGTAAGCCTGAGGGCAGGGAACCGTCCAATTAAAAAGATTGTATGTACAGCGCTGTGTAAATTTACAGCGCTTTATAAGTAAAGGTTAATAATAAAATAATAATAATAATAATAATAATAATAATAATACTATTACTACCACTAATATTTATTTGTATTTCCCACCTCTCCTTGCAGATCAAGGCAGGATTCCAACAGAAGTAAAATACAAAACAGAAAGAGAAAAACGTAGTAAAACATACTGTATATCAACACCTAACCCTCCCATCATTCTAATTAATTAAACTCAATAACAATTAAAATTCCATCAATAAATTACCTAACAATAAATTAAGTGGAGTGGCCAGATTGAAGACGTATGGGCTGTACTTATTTCTTATTTCTTTCTTTAGGAGGTCAGTCTGGGAAGACCTGTTGGAAGACATCTATCTTGAAAGCCTTTTTAAAGATGTCTAAGGTGGTGATAAGATGGATCTCTTCCGGCAGGGCATTCCACAATTTCAGAGCTGCAGAGAAGAAAGTCTTTTGTGAAGTTGCAGCCAATCTGTTTTTTTTGCGGCTGCAGTAAATTCTTCCCAGAGGATCTGAGAGTATGGGGAGGAAATAGGGAATGGCCACCATACTCACTTTGCACAGTTTTGCTTTTGACCCTGTCACTTATGCATTATCTACATGCACAGTCATGTAGGCATATATCTTCTAGCATCATGCATCTGGCAAACTAGGCAACTAGTCCACAAATGGTTATTCCATGAGTCTACTGCACTAGAGTTCTTTAATGTTGCTGCTGCTCTTCCACTGGTTTTCCACACTCTTATATTTTACTACTCAACAAAATCTTTCCCCATGATTTTTTATTCACACATCCCATTCTGTGTCCCTGGACGAACAAATGGATACACTTCAACACACTTTATGGATTAATCAGCTTCTTCATATTATCTTACATCTCGGCTTTTCAACACAATATCTATTTTCAGTTGGACACCAGGTGACAGCAATATTGAAACAAAGAGGCATTGACTTGAATGACAAAACTGATGCTGAGACACTCGCAAGCATAGGTCACTGAAATGGTTGGCCAAAAATAAAATATCTTTCCAAATAGAAAAAATCTGATAATGGGTTTGAGTCAATACCATAGGATAGCTATAACCAGAATGAGAT